>NW_025791135.1:90000-390000 GCF_907164935.1 Osmia bicornis bicornis
TGCCCATATCGGGGCTCCATACATTACTACTGATTTTACTACGTTATAATACAGCATTCTAGCTTTGTTCCCTGCTCCCTTGGTATTTTTCATCAGTATGCTTAATTGTACTGCATATTTGCTAGACTTATTTGTTGCTGTCATTATATGTTGTTTGAACACTTGATTGCACTCAAAGACCACCCCCAAATATCTGGCCCTATTGCAGACTGGGATTTGATTGTCTCCTATCTTCACTACGATGCCTTCAGGATTTTTCCTTCCGGTCAATAATATTGTTTCCGATTTCTGTGGAGCTAATTGCAGTCCTTCACTTTCGTACCACTTAATGAGGTCCTTCAGGGTCTCGTTTGCCATTTCGGCCATTTTTTCCAAGTTCTTTTCGATAATGACGATCCCTATATCATCTGCGAAGGCTACTAAGTACACATCCTTCCGTAGCCTGATCTTTAATAACCCATCATAAACCAGGTTCCACATGAATGGACCTATAATGGATCCTTGTGGGACTCCCCCGAATACCTGTATTTTTTCCTGACCTTCATTCGTGTTTATTACCAACCATCTGTTGTTTAGGTATGATTTTATCAGCCCCACTATTTTCCTCGGAAACTTTCTCTTTTTCATTTCTCTTATTACGCTCTTCCATTTCAAAGAATTGAACGCATTTTTTACGTCTAGTAGTATTAGTAGGCAGTGTTTACCCTTCTTTTTCGCGTTGTCCCAGTGTTCCATGACTTCCTCCATGGCGTGGACGGTGCCAAGTCCCTTCCTGAATCCATACTGGTGTGCCGACAGGTCATTCCCCTTAATAGCTTCGTGCAACCTATTTTTAACTATTTTTTCGAATATTTTTGCAATATTTGACGCTATACATAGCGGCCTGAAATCTGAAGGGTTTATTTTATTAATATCCCCCCCATTATTCGACGACTTACCTTTGGGGAGCAGGACCAATCTAGTGGTCTTCCACTCCGCCGGCCAGTAACCCCTGTCCATGCATTTGTTTAGAAGGGTTTTCCAGAACTGGGACGCTCCTATCCCTATCTCTTTAGCTGCTTTAGCCGTTATCCCATCCGGTCCGGGTGCCTTTTTAACCGCCATTTTTTTACAGGCAGCCATTATTTCCCCCTCTGTGATGTGTTCTTCCCCCATCCCTTCATTTTCTCCCTCACCTATTACTATTTCATTTTCTTCCTCTATCTCATTTATAGTATTATTCCCTGCTTCTTCTATATCTCTTAGCATGAACAGCCCTCCAATTACTTCTTTCGTCTGTTCTAGGTCTAATTTAATTGGGGGTGTACTTATCCTAATTTGTTTCATTACAGTTTTATACGGCTTCCCCCAGACGTCCCTATCGACTGCTTCTAGTAGTTTGTCCCAAGACTCCCTCTTTGCATTTCTGATTTCCCTATTCAGATCCTTCTTAGCCTGCCTATATTCTTTTTCCGCTATGTTTAATTCCCCCCTTTCTTTTTTCCTTCTTAATCTAGTTACCCTCCTCCGCAATTTTTTTGATTTCTCCCTTAAATTCCCTAGTTCTGGTTTCCACCAGTGTACCGGGTTTCTTTTATGACTTTTCCTCTTTATACTCATACAGGAGTTTCCTATTTCATTTATTTCCTGTAGGATATTCTTAATGTTATTTACCCCGTCCCCGATCTTGTATTCTATGTTCTCCCTATTTCCGAATTTATCTAAGAAGGTTTCTATGTATTTTTTCTCATCTAGAGTTTGCTCTATCCCCTCATTTTTAATATTTATTTTCTTTTCAGATTCACCATCATTGATTATGTGGTATAGATACTGGTGGTCTGAACCCGTAAATTCGGTGAGTACCGTACTGTTTTTTACTTTGTTGATTAAATTTGTACTTGTTATTAGGATGTCTATTTTTGATCCCGTTCCTCTAGTGCACGTATTTCCCCCTTCTGTATATATGTAGGATAGATTTTCGCTCATCAGAAATTCTAATAATTTTCTTCCTCTAGGGTTCCAGACGCTGCTGCCCCATAACGGAGATTTGGCATTTAGGTCACCAGCCAGCACAATACCAGCCCATTCCTTGGCTCTTACTACAGTGGCGATTTCGTCTAATCTGCTATCCACCGTCTCATCATCTATATTTGGGGATATATAGCTGCTTATTATTAGTATTTCATTATAGCTTATTGCCGCCATTCCTATTGTCTGTTTTAGAACTTTTATATTTTTCCCCTTTTCCATGCCTTTGTTTGTGATCCAGATAGCAGCATCACCCTTTTCATCATTGAACCAGTTGCTTCTACTTTTATTTTGTTCAGTTATCATGACAATATCTGGATTGATTTTGTTTACTGTTTTATCAAGTAAATCTTGTGCAAGTCTACATTTGTTCAGATTTATTTGAAGTATCTGAACGTTGAATTTTATTGTCTTCTGTTTTTCCCCCCGACTGCCTCTTTATACAGTGCACATTTTAGTGAACCTGCTATATGGTTGAGTTCTGTCTCTGCTGCTCCTTTTGCTGCACAAATTTTACACCTCGCTTTTTCTGTCTTGCACTCCGTCATTGTGTGCCCGTTTCCGCCACACCTTCTACATATAGTAATTCCTTCAGGCACTGCCGCGCACCTTGCTGCGACGTGGCCCAAATTGTGGCACTTAAAACACCGTATGACAGTAGGTAATTGTCTAACCCTACAGTAGACCCACCCAATCTTCACCTTATTGTCTTGTAAATTGCTCATCAGATCACCTGGTCCCTCCACGATTGCCGCCTGGGTTCCCATGTACGCACTCCTAAGGTTTTTACAGATTAGATCTTCTATCTTTACTTTAGCCTCATTGGCTATACTCTCTAGTACTTCTATCTTGTCAGCTGCCGGATCTATGTCCTGTATTTCTATTGTGACTTTAGGTTTAAGCCTCCTTATTTCCGCTCTGTCCCCCATCACAACCTTTGCTTTTTCGTGGAACTCAGAACTATCTGTTTTGTTTTCGAACTCTACTAGAATATCTCCGGTCCTAGTCTGTCTGATCCTTTTGATTCCTTTGACGTCTGATCCCATCCCTTGTCTTAACTCTTTTGTCACTTCCGCGAAAGTTCTCTCTTTCTTTACGCTAATTGTGATCGCTTCATTCTTTTTAGCTGGTGTCATTATTCTCTGCCGGTGTTTATCTTTGAATTTTTCTACATCCCCTGTAGTCACTATCGACCTACTTCTTTCTTTGTTCTCATCTCTCCTTCTTTTACTTTTTACAGTCTCCCACTCCGAGTCAGATGAGGCCCCTTCTCCGTTTCTGATTATCTGCACCCTCTTGATAGTAGGCAACGCTCTGCCTTCTTTACTTTGAACCCTTGTCTTTTTCGTCATTGACTCCAATTCCGGAGGTGTTACATTTTTTCTTTTTTGAATATTGTTTATTTTTTCGTCTTTTTCTCCTATTTTGTCTATACGTTTACTTAGATTGTTCATATTGTCCATAATCCATTTTGTTTTTGCCTCTTCTATTCTTTCTCTTTCTGCCTGCTTGTCTTTTTCTTCCCTGTAGACTTGTGCAGTAATCATAATTAAGTCCCTTGCATTGCTTAACTCTATGCTCATTTCCCTGCTCGATTTTAACGCGGTTGGGTTTGCATTTTTAACCCTCTCTAAGTAATTTAGGACTGTGTCATTATGTGCTTTGACCATACTTAGGATCTGCTCGATCCCCATAAGGGTAGTGTCCACTCCCCCCAATTTGCTTTTTAGTCCCAACCCTCCTGTTTCTTCGTTCTCCGTCTCTCTCTCAGATTGGCCTTTGTTAATTCTTTCTTCTTCTACGAAGACATTTTCTTCTTCATCACCTGTTAAAACTACATCCGCCAATAAAGTATCCTGGCTTATTCGCGCTGGGCTTCTTGATAGCGTCCGCGTCGGCCTGAAGATTTGTATTGGGTCGTTTTGCCCTTTCTCATTCCAATTCTGTTTTTCATTTGAGCCTACTTGCTTTTTCCTCGTTTCATTTTCTGCGCTGATCCAGCACGTATCCTCAGTTTTATATTGTTCCGTGTTCATATTCGTTACCTTGTCGTTGCCAATTTTCGTTTCCTTATTTTCCAGTCCGATTTGAGTTTTTATTTGTTTGATTGTTTTTAAATTGTTCATATTTAGTCCCACGAGTGTGGTCGGAATTTTTGGTCCACCTACGCAGAGCCGCCTTGCGCAGGTAAGCCTAAATTACTCGGGGGGGGCGGCCGGTACCCCCGAGGGACCGTTCATGGCTACACAATTTTGGTCCCTGTAGCCACGGGCTTCTCGGCACGGTACCTCACACCTTAAGCTAGGACCCCTTGGAGGAAAAGTGGAGTTCGGTGCTCAGGGTCTGAACTATACTAGGTGATTTTTATTTTATTTGTAGTTGGTTCGTGCATTTTTATTATTATAGGTCAATTTATAAACTATTGTATCATGATTTTCATACTCTATTAAACTATATTTTATGTATACGATCACTGTGCATTAATTATATTACGTCTAACGTCGATTGTTCGATCGTACGTTTAGCCCTTCCCCCTTTATATATATTTATTTTCTTGTTTAAATTGAAATGTTATTCTCGTCATATCGTTTAATTTTGTATTTTTATATTCTTATAGGTGGATCTTTATTTCGTTGCCACTATAGTAACATTTCCAGTGGAGGTCCACAATTTCGTGGCCCTACTGTACTATATAGCGGTGGCGCTGCAAATCTCGCGTCGCATCTTCCGTTCCTGCGCAGTTTATGTTTCATTGTCTACGCATGCGTACCCTTTCACTGGCGTATATAGTATCCATGTTTGGGGAGCCCTTCTTTCTTTTATTTGTTTTTTATAGCTATATATACTATTATTCTACTGTTTTATGTCCTCTAGAATTTTTATTACACACCCCCTCTAATTTTAAACATTTTCTAGTATTTCCTGCCAGTCTAGCTACTTTTTCTATTTTTCTCCTAGGTTGCGGGTGCCTGTGAGCCTAACTACTTTACTGTTTTTCGTTTGCGCATTCCGCTTGCGTCTACTAGGCTCACTTGCGCCCCCAACTTCCTTCTTTTACGGTATTCCTTCGCGTGCTAGTCTGATCGTGTTACTTCTTGTCTATTAATTAATTAATTTAATAGTTTTTTCACTTACCTTATAGTTTCTGTTTATCCTTGCTTTAATCTAAGTTGCCCGGTGTTGTGTGTAGTGGTGTCTTGTGTATTGTGTATACCGGGGGTTCCTTGTTTGTGTAATTGACCAATTTATTATGTTTGTGTTTGTTACGCCTCGTGTTCGTTGTACCTCCGCCATCCGCCATTGCAGTTTAAATTTCCTCTTACTTTTAGTTTTAATTTTAATGGCGGATTCTTGTCAATACGCATCAGTGTTACCTGTCATTACGTTTGCTTTTCGTCTTTCTGTCTAGTATCAGTTTGTCGGGTTTCATTGTCTGTATATTTTGAAACTGACATCATTTAATGTGTGCATGTTCGTAACTGTCACCGTAACCGTCTCCGCCATTACCGCTGTCAGTTTTTCCTCATTCCGTTAACAAATTTATGTCTATCCACGGTCGCGATCATCGTTTCCTATCATTTATTTTCATTTTGGTATTAAGTTACACCCTTTCTAATTTAATTTTCCCTTGATATGTGGAGTGCTATCATGATTTCCTGTATTTGTTAAGTGTACCCTTTCGCATTCAGTCTGTAACCCTTCTGTGTTAAAGGGATAGCACGTTATTACCACCCTTTCGTTTTCTCCTCCGTAAAACTTAATTTAATAAATAAATTACATATACAAAAAGTAGTTAGAAGTGTATTATTTTTCCTCACTTCACTTAAAACTTCTTATTTTCGCTCCCGATCCAGGAGCAACTCCACCGCACGTCCGACTCCTGCAGCGACCCGCACCGAACTCAACCTAACCTAACCTAACCTAACCTAACCCTAACCTAACCTAACCCTAACCTAACCCTAACCCTAACCTAACCCTAACCTAACCTAACCTAACCTAACCTAACCTAACCTAACCTAACCTTTTTTTGTTTTAGTTTGACAGCAAGAAAATACCTTTGCGTACGGGAGGGACCCGTCGGGTTAGGAGGGGTCTCGGGCAGTGTAGGACTCGAAGGTACATACCAACACAGGTTTCCCTGAGTTGGATCGTTACAGTACCCTAATACCCACTAAAAACTTGCTCCGTATCAGCCACAGACACCTCCGGCAACCCCAAAGGGCCTTGATGGAGAGCATACTGTGTAGCCACGATGTTGCTTACCCATCGACCCCCTCGGACGACCTAAAGGCGTTCAGTCGCCCAAGAACGTCGCGAATAAACCCCATCGCACCTCCGCTCATGGCGCAGGCTCGTTTTGGCCGACGGTGATTTCATTTAGCCACAGAAGGTACAGAATGCATTAGGTGGGCACCCTGCAGCCGCTGTGCGTACACACCGCCGACAGTGTGAAATTTTCCTTGAAGAGTTGTTTCCCTAACCGTGTTTTTGCTACGCAGGAAATGGGTGGGATAGCTGAGTCGCTTGGTCATCAGAGGCCGCAACGCACATTTGGGCGAGCTAAGCCTCTCAATGGGCGAGTCTCAGCCTGGAAGAGGTCACGACAACGCAGGAGAACTCGCGAAATTGCGAGACAAGGAGAACCTGAGCCGCCTGGTCACCAGCGACCGCACCACACATTTGGGTGAGCTAAGCCTCTCGATGAGCGGAATTCAGGTCAGGAATTGGTTACGCGCACTAGGAAATGCACGCATGAGAGCGAGCGAAAGGGAGGCTTGGGTTGCCTGGACACCAGCGACCGCTACGCACATTTGGGCGAGCTAAGTCTCTTAATGGGCAAATACCAAGCATAGGTGGACTCGCGAAAGGGCACTGCTCGCACGCAACGATGCCCTTCAAAACGCGTACCGAACCGACCTGGATCGCCTGGACATCTGCGGCCAAAACACAATTTTGGGTCGATGGACGAGTTCCAGGTTAAGGATAAACGCGTAGGGTAATTCGTCTCCGTGGGAAGCTCGTGTGAGCTCGCGGCAGGTAACGCCGGATCGCCTGGACATCAGAGGCAGCAGCACCGGGTTAAGTGAGCTGTCCTCTTAATGGGCGAAATCCGATTTCAGGAATGGAAGCGTAAGGTACCGCGTGATCGGAGGAATGTCGATGCGCGAGGGTTCCGGGTCGCCTGGACGCCAGTGACAGCAGCACTCGTGAGAGTGAGCTGGACCACCCGACGGGCGAGTTCCAGATGAAGGAGGGGATGTGAAGCGTAACGCGTTAACGGGGGAGTACTCGTGAGAGCCCGCGAATGGGGGGTGCCCGGGTCGCTTGGACACCTTTGATCGCAACACGCATTTGGGTGAGCTAAATCTCTCGATGAGCGAATTCCGGGCGTGGAAGAGGACGCGAAAACTTTTCGGGCGAGGGGATGCTCATGCGAGAGCACGCGGTAGCACTCGGTAGGCTCGTGTCGTTGGTCGCAAGCATTCATTCATTCATTCAACTTCTATTCGTTTGATTCTATGCTACGCGTATGTAAGGGTACCGATTCAATTCTATACTACACGTAATTCAATTCTATACTACACGTATGTAAGGGTACCGTAAGCGGGATGCTACGTATAGTACGTACGCAGTCGGAGAATCTGTGGAGAAGAACGGGTAGGGTCGTGGTTCGCTAAGAGTCGGCCGGCGAGGAGAAGGATCAGGCCGGCCGGTCTCGATCCACTGTCAACGGGCACGGCGAGAGGGACCGTTCATGCCCGGGATGCTGCGAGGAGCGAGCGCAGAGGATCAAAGAAGAAGCCGCGGATTCAACAACCGGAGGAGAGCCGAGACGCGAGCACAATCCGGGATTCAAGGTCGCCGCTTGGGAATCGCGCGTGCGAAAAATTAAAATTTTAATTAGATTAATAAAATGTAATTTGAGATTTGGGAAGTATAATAAAGCTCAAAATTATCAGAATCTGGAAGTCATCAGGAGGCTAGAATTGATGATTTGTGGTTGAAAACCTCGTTGAAATTATAAATGAGAATTGATATGTATCGTAACTGACTCTGAAATTGTCATGATGATTAAATGGAAATTAGTACTAAAGGTAATTAAAAAATGGTTTTCGCGAAGTAAAGTTGGTGCGGGTTGTTTCCAAAATTCTATCAAAGGGAGAAGTAGGTATTCGGACAATAAAGCATGAATTAATTTGGTTTTCAAAGTTTGAATTTTAGAACCGGAGTGGCAGTTTTGAAGTTTTGACGTCTCGTTGAGTGGGTGGGAGTCGCGTGCGAGCGGGCGATGCACGAATTGCGTCACCCGCTCGCAGGTAGTGGCCAGAACTGGGTCAATAGATCAGCCCTCGGCCGATACCCGAAGGGTTGCGGACGAGCCGCGTTCGTGTACGACGGGTCACGTCGTTCTCTACCTGAAGGGGCTTCGCGCGCGGTTCCTTTTTTAGTCGCCTTTTACGACAAGCCAAGGCGGCTGGAGACGTATTCTGAACCCCCCGTCTCCAGGGGAAATTCAATTCTATACCACACGTATGCAAGGGTACCGTAAGCGGGACGCCACGCATAGTACGTACGCAGTCGGAGAATCTGTGGAGAAGAACGGGCAGGGTCGCGGCTCGCCAAGAGTCGGCCGGCGAGGAGAAGGATCAGGCCGGCCGGCCCCGATCCACCGTCGACGGGCACGGCGAGAGGGACCGCTCATGCCCGGGATGCTACGAGGAGCGAGCGCAGAGGATCAAAGAAGAAGCCGCGGATTCAACAACCGGAGGAGTGCCGAGACGCGAGCACAATCCGGGATTCAAGGTCGCCGCTTGGGAATCGCGCGTGCGAAAAATTAAAATTTTAATTAGATTAATAAAATGTAATTTGTGATTTGGGAAGTATAATAAAGCTCAAACTTATCAGAATCTGGAAGTTATCAGGAGGCTAGAATTGATGATTTGTGGTTGAAAACCTCGTTGAAATTATAAGTGAGAATTGATATGTATCGTAACTGACTCTGAAATTGTCATGATGATTAAATGGAAATTAGTACTAAAGGTAATTAAAAAATGGTTTTCGCGAAGTAAAGTTGGTGCGGGTTGTTTCCAAAATTCTATCAAAGGGAGAAGTAGGTAGTACAATAAAGCATGAATTAATTTGGTTTTCAAAGTTTGAATTTTAGAACCGGAGTGGCAGTTTTGAAGTTTTGACGTCTCGTTGAGTGGGTGGGAGTCGCGTGCGAGCGGGCGATGCACGGATTGCGTCACCCGCTCGCAGGTAGTGGCCAGAACTGGGTCAATAGGTCAGCCATCGGCCGATATCCGAAGGGTTGCGGACGAGCCGCGTTCGTGTACGACGGGCACGTCGTTCTCTACCTGAAGGGGCTTACGCGCGCGGTTCCTTTTTTAGTCGCCTTTTACGACAAGCCAAGGCGGCTGGAGACGTATTCTGAACCCCCCGTCTCCAGGGGAAATTCAATTCTATACTACACGTATGTAAGGGTACCGTAAGCGGGATGCTACGTATAGTACGTACGCAGTCGGAGAATCTGTGGAGAAGAACGGGTAGGGTCGTGGTTCGCTAAGAGTCGGCCGGCGAGGAGAAGGATCAGGCCGGCCGGTCTCGATCCACTGTCAACGGGCACGGCGAGAGGGACCGTTCATGCCCGGGATGCTGCGAGGAGCGAGCGCAGAGGATCAAAGAAGAAGCCGCGGATTCAACAACCGGAGGAGTGCCGAGACGCGAGCACAATCCGGGATTCAAGGTCGCCGCTTGGGAATCGCGCGTGCGAAAAATTAAAATTTTAATTAGATTAATAAAATGTAATTTGTGATTTGGGAAGTATAATAAAGCTCAAAATTATCAGAATCTGGAAGTTATCAGGAGGCTAGAATTGATGATTTGTGGTTGAAAACCTCGTTGAAATTATAAATGAGAATTGATATGTATCGTAACTGACTCTGAAATTGTCATGATGATTAAATGGAAATTAGTACTAAAGGTAATTAAAAAATGGTTTTCGCGAAGTAGAGTTGGTGCGGGTTGTTTCCAAAATTCTATCAAAGGGAGAAGTAGGTATTCGGACAATAAAGCATAAATTAATTTGGTTTTCAAAGTTTGAATTTTAGAACCGGAGTGGCAGTTTTGAAGTTTTGACGTCTCGTTGAGTGGGTGGGAGTCGCGTGCGAGCGGGCGATGCACGGATTGCGTCACCCGCTCGCAGGTAGTGGCCAGAACTGGGTCAATAGATCAGCCATCGGCCGATATCCGAAGGGTTGCGGACGAGCCGCGTTCGTGTACGACGGGTACGTCGTTCTCTACCTGAAGGGGCTACGCGCGCGGTTCCTTTTTTAGTCGCCTTTTACGACAAGCCGAGGCGGCTGGAGACGTATTCTGAACCCCCCGTCTCCAGGGGAAATTCAATTCTATACTTTTTTTTTTTTAGTTTGACAGCAAGAAAATACATTTGCGTACGCGAGGGACCCGTCGGGTTAGGAGGGGTCTCGGGCAGTGTAGGACTCGAAGGTACATACCAACACAGGTTTCCCTGAGTTGGATCGTTACAGTACCCTAATACCCACTAAAAACTTGCTCCGTATCAGCCACAGACACCTCCGGCAACCCCAAAGGGCCTTGATGGAGAGCATACTGTGTAGCCACGATGTTGCTTACCCATCGACCCCCTCGGACGACCTAAAGGCGTTCAGTCGCCCAAGAACGTCGCGAATAAACCCCATCGCACCTCCGCTCATGGCGCAGGCTCGTTTTGGCCGACGGTGATTTCATTTAGCCACAGAAGGTACAGAATGCATTAGGTGGGCACCCTGCAGCCGCTGTGCGTACACACCGCCGACAGTGTGAAATTTTCCTTGAAGAGTTGTTTCCCTAACCGTGTTTTTGCTACGCAGGAAATGGGTGGGATAGCTGAGTCGCTTGGTCATCAGAGGCCGCAACGCACATTTGGGCGAGCTAAGCCTCTCAATGGGCGAGTCTCAACCTGGAAGAGGTCACGACAACGCAGGAGAACTCGCGAAATTGCGAGACAAGGAGAACCTGAGCCGCCTGGTCACCAGCGACCGCACCACACATTTGGGTGAGCTAAGCCTCTCGATGAGCGGAATTCAGGTCAGGAATTGGTTACGCGCACTAGGAAATGCACGCATGAGAGCGAGCGAAAGGGAGGCTTGGGTTGCCTGGACACCAGCGACCGCTACGCACATTTGGGCGAGCTAAGTCTCTTAATGGGCAAATACCAAGCATAGGTGGACTCGCGAAGGGCACTGCTCGCACGCAACGATGCCCTTCAAAACGCGTACCGAACCGACCTGGATCGCCTGGACATCTGCGGCCAAAACACAATTTTGGGTCGATGGACGAGTTCCAGGTTAAGGATAAACGCGTAGGGTAATTCGTCTCCGTGGGAAGCTCGTGTGAGCTCGCGGCAGGTAACGCCGGATCGCCTGGACATCAGAGGCAGCAGCACCGGGTTAAGTGAGCTGTCCTCTTAATGGGCGAAATCCGATTTCAGGAATGGAAGCGTAAGGTACCGCGTGATCGGAGGAATGTCGATGCGCGAGGGTTCCGGGTCGCCTGGACGCCAGTGACAGCAGCACTCGTGAGAGTGAGCTGGACCACCCGGCGGGCGAGTTCCAGATGAAGGAGGGGATGTGAAGCGTAACGCGTTAACGGGGGAGTGCTCGTGAGAGCCCGCGGATGGGGGGTGCCCGGGTCGCTTGGACACCTTTGATCGCAACACGCATTTGGGTGAGCTAAATCTCTCGATGAGCGAATTCCGGGCGTGGAAGAGGACGCGAAAACTTTTCGAGCGAGGGGATGCTCATGCGAGAGCACGCGGTAGCACTCGGTAGGCTCGTGTCGTTTGTCGCAAGCGTTCATTCATTCATTCAACTTCTATTCGTTTGATTCTATGCTACGCGTATGTAAGGGTACCGATTCAATTCTATACTACACGTAATTCAATTCTATACTACACGTATGTAAGGGCACCGTAAGCGGGACGCCACGCATAGTACGTACGCAGTCGGAGAATCTGTGGAGAAGAACGGGTAGGGTCGTGGTTCGCTAAGAGTCGGCCGGCGAGGAGAAGGATCAGGCCGGCCGGTCTCGATCCACTGTCAACGGGCACGGCGAGAGGGACCGCTCATGCCCGGGATGCTACGAGGAGCGAGCGCAGAGGATCAAAGAAGAAGCCGCGGATTCAACAACCGGAGGAGTGCCGAGACGCGAGCACAATCCGGGATTCAAGGTCGCCGCTTGGGAATCGCGCGTGCGAAAAATTAAAATTTTAATTAGATTAATAAAATGTAATTTGTGATTTGGGAAGTATAATAAAGCTCAAACTTATCAGAATCTGGAAGTTATCAGGAGGCTAGAATTGATGATTTGTGGTTGAAAACCTCGTTGAAATTATAGATGAGAATTGATATGTATCGTAACTGACTCTGAAATTGTCATGATGATTAAATGGAAATTAGTACTAAAGGTAATTAAAAATGGTTTTCGCGAAGTAAAGTTGGTGCAGGTTGTTTCCAAAATTCTATCAAAGGGAGAAGTAGGTATTCGGACAATAAAGCGTGAAATTAATTTGGTTTTCAAAATTTAAATTTTAGAACCGGAGTGGCAGTTTGGAAGTTTTGACGTCTCGTTGAGTGGGTGGGAGTCGCGTGCGAGCGGGCGATGCACGGATTGCGTCACCCGCTCGCAGGTAGTGGCCAGAACTGGGTCAATAGATCAGCCATCGGCCGATATCCGAAGGGTTGCGGACGAGCCGCGTTCGTGTACGACGGGTACGTCGTTCTCTACCTGAAGGGGCTACGCGCGCGGTTCCTTTTTTAGTCGCCTTTTACGACAAGCCGAGGCGGCTGGAGACGTATTCTGAACCCCCCGTCTCCAGGGGAAATTCAATTCTATACTACACGTATGTAAGGGTACCGTAAGCGGGATGCTACGTATAGTACGTACGCAGTCGGAGAATCTGTGGAGAAGAACGGGTAGGGTCGTGGTTCGCTACGAGTCGGCCGGCGAGGAGAAGGATCAGGCCGGCCGGTCTCGATCCACTGTCAACGGGCACGGCGAGAGGGACCGTTCATGCCCGGGATGCTGCGAGGAGCGAGCGCAGAGGATCAAAGAAGAAGCCGCGGATTCAACAACCGGAGGAGTGCCGAGACGCGAGCACAATCCGGGATTCAAGGTCGCCGCTTGGGAATCGCGCGTGCGAAAAATTAAAATTTTAATTAGATTAATAAAATGTAATTTGTGATTTGGGAAGTATAATAAAGCTCAAAATTATCAGAATCTGGAAGTTATCAGGAGGCTAGAATTGATGATTTGTGGTTGAAAACCTCGTTGAAATTATAAATGAGAATTGATATGTATCGTAACTGACTCTGAAATTGTCATGATGATTAAATGGAAATTAGTACTAAAGGTAATTAAAAATGGTTTTCGCGAAGTAAAGTTGGTGCGGGTTGTTTCCAAAATTCTATCAAAGGGAGAAGTAGGTATTCGGACAATAAAGCATGAATTAATTTGGTTTTCAAAGTTTGAATTTTAGAACCGGAGTGGCAGTTTTGAAGTTTTGACGTCTCGTTGAGTGGGTGGGAGTCGCGTGCGAGCGGGCGATGCACGGATTGCGTCACCCGCTCGCAGGTAGTGGCCAGAACTGGGTCAATAGATCAGCCATCGGCCGATACCCGAAGGGTTGCGGACGAGCCGCGTTCGTGTACGACGGGCACGTCGTTCTCTACCTGAAGGGGCTTCGCGCGCGGTTCCTTTTTTAGTCGCCTTTTACGACAAGCCAAGGCGGCTGGAGACGTATTCTGAACCCCCCGTCTCCAGGGGAAAATTCAATTCTATACTACACGTATGTAAGGGTACCGTAAGCGGGATGCTACGTATAGTACGTACGCAGTCGGAGAATCTGTGGAGAAGAACGGGTAGGGTCGTGGTTCGCTACGAGTCGGCCGGCGAGGAGAAGGATCAGGCCGGCCGGTCTCGATCCACTGTCAACGGGCACGGCGAGAGGGACCGTTCATGCCCGGGATGCTGCGAGGAGCGAGCGCAGAGGATCAAAGAAGAAGCCGCGGATTCAACAACCGGAGGAGTGCCGAGACGCGAGCACAATCCGGGATTCAAGGTCGCCGCTTGGGAATCGCGCGTGCGAAAAATTAAAATTTTAATTAGATTAATAAAATGTAATTTGAGATTTGGGAAGTATAATAAAGCTCAAAATTATCAGAATCTGGAAGTTATCAGGAGGCTAGAATTGATGATTTGTGGTTGAAAACCTCGTTGAAATTATAAATGAGAATTGATATGTATCGTAACTGACTCTGAAATTGTCATGATGATTAAATGGAAATTAGTACTAAAGGTAATTAAAAAATGGTTTTCGCGAAGTAGAGTTGGTGCGGGTTGTTTCCAAAATTCTATCAAAGGGAGAAGTAGGTATTCGGACAATAAAGCATAAATTAATTTGGTTTTCAAAGTTTGAATTTTAGAACCGGAGTGGCAGTTTTGAAGTTTTGACGTCTCGTTGAGTGGGTGGGAGTCGCGTGCGAGCGGGCGATGCACGGATTGCGTCACCCGCTCGCAGGTAGTGGCCAGAACTGGGTCAATAGATCAGCCATTGGCCGATATCCGAAGGGTTGCGGACGAGCCGCGTTCGTGTACGACGGGTACGTCGTTCTCTACCTGAAGGGGCTTACGCGCGCGGTTCCTTTTTTAGTCGCCTTTTACGACAAGCCGAGGCGGCTGGAGACGTATTCTGAACCCCCCGTCTCCAGGGGAAATTCAATTCTATACTTTTTTTTTTTTAGTTTGACAGCAAGAAAATACATTTGCGTACGCGAGGGACCCGTCGGGTTAGGAGGGGTCTCGGGCAGTGTAGGACTCGAAGGTACATACCAAAACAGGTTTCCCTGAGTTGGATCGTTACAGTACCCTAATACCCACTAAAAACTTGCTCCGTATCAGCCACAGACACCTCCGGCAACCCCAAAGGGCCTTGATGGAGAGCATACTGTGTAGCCACGATGTTGCTTACCCATCGACCCCCTCGGACGACCTAAAGGCGTTCAGTCGCCCAAGAACGTCGCGAATAAACCCCATCGCACCTCCGCTCATGGCGCAGGCTCGTTTTGGCCGACGGTGATTTCATTTAGCCACAGAAGGTACAGAATGCATTAGGTGGGCACCCTGCAGCCGCTGTGCGTACACACCGCCGACAGTGTGAAATTTTCCTTGAAGAGTTGTTTCCCTAACCGTGTTTTTGCTACGCAGGAAATGGGTGGGATAGCTGAGTCGCTTGGTCATCAGAGGCCGCAACGCACATTTGGGCGAGCTAAGCCTCTCAATGGGCGAGTCTCAGCCTGGAAGAGGTCACGACAACGCAGGAGAACTCGCGAAATTGCGAGACAAGGAGAACCTGAGCCGCCTGGTCACCAGCGACCGCACCACACATTTGGGTGAGCTAAGCCTCTCGATGAGCGGAATTCAGGTCGGGAATTGGTTACGCGCACTAGGAAATGCACGCATGAGAGCGAGCGAAAGGGAGGCTTGGGTTGCCTGGACACCAGCGACCGCTACGCACATTTGGGCGAGCTAAGTCTCTTAATGGGCAAATACCAAGCATAGGTGGACTCGCGAAAGGGCACTGCTCGCACGCAACGATGCCCTTCAAAACGCGTACCGAACCGACCTGGATCGCCTGGACATCTGCGGCCAAAACACAATTTTGGGTCGATGGACGAGTTCCAGGTTAAGGATAAACGCGTAGGGTAATTCGTCTCCGTGGGAAGCTCGTGTGAGCTCGCGGCAGGTAACGCCGGATCGCCTGGACATCAGAGGCAGCAGCACCGGGTTAAGTGAGCTGTCCTCTTAATGGGCGAAATCCGATTTCAGGAATGGAAGCGTAAGGTACCGCGTGATCGGAGGAATGTCGATGCGCGAGGGTTCCGGGTCGCCTGGACGCCAGTGACAGCAGCACTCGTGAGAGTGAGCTGGACCACCCGACGGGCGAGTTCCAGATGAAGGAGGGGATGTGAAGCGTAACGCGTTAACGGGGGAGTGCTCGTGAGAGCCCGCGAATGGGGGGTGCCCGGGTCGCTTGGACACCTTTGATCGCAACACGCATTTGGGTGAGCTAAATCTCTCGATGAGCGAATTCCGGGCGTGGAAGAGGACGCGAAAACTTTTCGAGCGAGGGGATGCTCATGCGAGAGCACGCGGTAGCACTCGGTAGGCTCGTGTCGTTTGTCGCAAGCGTTCATTCATTCATTCAACTTCTATTCGTTTGATTCTATGCTACGCGTATGTAAGGGTACCGATTCAATTCTATACTACACGTAATTCAATTCTATACTACACGTATGTAAGGGTACCGTAAGCGGGATGCTACGTATAGTACGTACGCAGTCGGAGAATCTGTGGAGAAGAACGGGTAGGGTCGTGGTTCGCTACGAGTCGGCCGGCGAGGAGAAGGATCAGGCCGGCCGGTCTCGATCCACTGTCAACGGGCACGGCGAGAGGGACCGTTCATGCCCGGGATGCTGCGAGGAGCGAGCGCAGAGGATCAAAGAAGAAGCCGCGGATTCAACAACCGGAGGAGTGCCGAGACGCGAGCACAATCCGGGATTCAAGGTCGCCGCTTGGGAATCGCGCGTGCGAAAAATTAAAATTTTAATTAGATTAATAAAATGTAATTTGAGATTTGGGAAGTATAATAAAGCTCAAAATTATCAGAATCTGGAAGTCATCAGGAGGCTAGAATTGATGATTTGTGGTTGAAAACCTCGCTGAAATTATAAGTGAGAATTGATATGTATCGTAACTGACTCTGAAATTGTCATGATGATTAAATGGAAATTAGTACCAGAGGTAATTAAAAAATGGTTTTCGCGAAGTAAAGCTGGTGCGGGTTGTTTCCAAAACTTCTATCAAAGGGAGAAGTAGGTAGTAAAGCATGAATTAATTTGGTTTTCAAAGTTTGAATTTTAGAACCGGAGTGGCAGTTTTGAAGTTTTGACGTCTCGTTGAGTGGGTGGGAGTCGCGTGCGAGCGGGCGATGCACGGATTGCGTCACCCGCTCGCAGGTAGTGGCCAGAACTGGGTCAATAGATCAGCCATCGGCCGATATCCGAAGGGTTGCGGACGAGCCGCGTTCGTGTACGACGGGTACGTCGTTCTCTACCTGAAGGGGCTTCGCGCGCGGTTCCTTTTTTAGTCGCCTTTTACGACAAGCCAAGGCGGCTGGAGACGTATTCTGAACCCCCCGTCTCCAGGGGAAATTCAATTCTATACTACACGTATGTAAGGGTACCGTAAGCGGGATGCTACGTATAGTACGTACGCAGTCGGAGAATCTGTGGAGAAGAACGGGTAGGGTCGTGGTTCGCTACGAGTCGGCCGGCGAGGAGAAGGATCAGGCCGGCCGATCTCGATCCACTGTCAACGGGCACGGCGAGAGGGACCGTTCATGCCCGGGATGCTGCGAGGAGCGAGCGCAGAGGATCAAAGAAGAAGCCGCGGATTCAACAACCGGAGGAGTGCCGAGACGCGAGCACAATCCGGGATTCAAGGTCGCCGCTTGGGAATCGCGCGTGCGAAAAATTAAAATTTTAATTAGATTAATAAAATGTAATTTGAGATTTGGGAAGTATAATAAGCTCAAAATTACCAGAATCTGGAAGTTATCAGGAGGCTAGAATTGATGATTTGTGGTTGAAACTATAAATGAGAATTGATATGTATCGTAACTGACTCTGAAATTGTCATGATGATTAAATGGAAATTAGTACTAAAGGTAATTAAAAATGGTTTTCGCGAAGTAAAGTTGGTGCGGGTTGTTTCCAAAATTCTATCAAAGGGAGAAGTAGGTATTCGGACAATAAAGCATGAATTAATTTGGTTTTCAAAGTTTGAATTTTAGAACCGGAGTGGCAGTTTTGAAGTTTTGACGTCTCGTTGAGTGGGTGGGAGTCGCGTGCGAGCGGGCGATGCACGGATTGCGTCACCCGCTCGCAGGTAGTGGCCAGAACTGGGTCAATAGATCAGCCATCGGCCGATACCGAAGGGTTGCGGACGAGCCGCGTTCGTGTACGACGGGCACGTCGTTCTCTACCTGAAGGGGCTTCGCGCGCGGTTCCTTTTTTAGTCGCCTTTTACGACAAGCCAAGGCGGCTGGAGACGTATTCTGAAGCCCCCGTCTCCAGGGGAAATTCAATTCTGTACTTTTGGGGGAATCGTAGCCTAGGTGTAGTGAGGTGTAATTTTGCGGGGGTGCGATGCAGGTGAAATGATGCCTCTTTTGAAGTAAAAATTGTACGCAGGCTGAATGCGGAATCGTAGTAAATTATATTTATAATCGAGGGGGTTTCAAGATCATGGGCCTAGCTTATGCACAGGGGTTGAAAGCTTTGGAGTAAGAGCAGATGTGGGCAGTAAGGTGAGTGCGAATCCTGGGCAAAATGTAAATGTAGGGATAGTAAAGAAATAAAAACATAAAATAAATGTGGGAATAGAAAGTAGGGAACGGTAAAGAACAACGAGAAATAGCTGGAAGCGAAAGGTTTTGGAGTACGGCATACGGTAAATGTTGAATGGTGAATTTAGAGTTAAGCTGTACCAGGTGTCAAATAGGGTAGGTGCGGAAGTAGGTGGCGAGCAGTAAATGGGCGATGTGAAGGAAGGCGCAGAAGGAGGCGTCGTAGGGTAAGATCGGTACGCGTTCACCGAGAATAATAGAGGAATAGTAAAGTGGGTACAGCGGGGCAGTAAAACAGAGTAGGGCAATGGCATAAACATGGAGACCTAACCGGGCGGCCAGGTGGAGACAAAGGAGGAGAAAACAATGAGGAGATAAAGAGGCCGAGGTTTACCGTTTTCATGAAACGTCGTCAGCAAAAGATATATATGTAAGGGCGCGCTTGGGCGCACAGTCATGCAGGGGGGAACCCGTGCTTGGTTGCCAGAGTGTAGCGAGTGTGTAGGGGTGCCGTAAAGTGGGCTGTATCAATATCATGCAACAGGAGGGACAAGAGATAGGGAAGATGTGGTCAAAGTTCGCAAGGAATTGGTCAGCGAGGAGAAGGATCAGGCCGGCCGGTCTCGATCCACTGTCAACGGGCACGGCGAGAGGGACCGTTCATGCCCGGGATGCTGCGAGGAGCGAGCGCAGAGGATCAAAGAAGAAGCCGCGGATTCAACAACCGGAGGAGTGCCGAGACGCGAGCACAATCCGGGATTCAAGGTCGCCGCTTGGGAATCGCGCGTGCGAAAAATTAAAATTTTAATTAGATTAATAAAATGTAATTTGAGATTTGGGAGTATAATAAAGCTCAAAATTATCAGAATCTGGAAGTTATCAGGAGGCTAGAATTAATGATTTGTGGTTGAAAACCTCGTTGAAATTATAAATGAGAATTGATATGTATCGTAACTGACTCTGAAATTGTCATGACGATTAAATGGAAATTAGTACTAAAGGTAATTAAAAATTGGTTTTCGCGAAGTAAAGTTGGTATGGGTTGTTTCCAAAATTCTATCAAAGGGAGAAGTAGGTATTCGGACAATAAAGCATGAATTAATTTGGTTTTCAAAGTTTGAATTTTAGAACCGGAGTGGCAGTTTTGAAGTTTTGACGTCTCGTTGAGTGGGTGGGAGTCGCGTGCGAGCGGGCGATGCACGGATTGCGTCACCCGCTCGCAGGTAGTGGCCAGAACTGGGTCAATAGATCAGCCATCGGCCGATATCCGAAGGGTTGCGGACGAGCCGCGTTCGTGTACGACGGGCACGTCGTTCTCTACCTGAAGGGGCTTCGCGCGCGGTTCCTTTTTTAGTCGCCTTTTACGACAAGCCAAGGCGGCTGGAGACGTATTCTGAACCCCCCGTCTCCAGGGGAAATTCAATTCTATACTACACGTATGTAAGGGTACCGTAAGCGGGATGCTACGTATAGTACGTACGCAGTCGGAGAATCTGTGGAGAAGAACGGGTAGGGTCGTGGTTCGCTAAGAGTCGGCCGGCGAGGAGAAGGATCAGGCCGGCCGGTCTCGATCCACTGTCAACGGGCACGGCGAGAGGGACCGTTCATGCCCGGGATGCTGCGAGGAGCGAGCGCAGAGGATCAAAGAAGAAGCCGCGGATTCAACAACCGGAGGAGTGCCGAGACGCGAGCACAATCCGGGATTCAAGGTCGCCGCTTGGGAATCGCGCGTGCGAAAAATTAAAATTTTAATTAGATTAATAAAATGTAATTTGAGATTTGGGAAGTATAATAAAGCTCAAAATTATCAGAATCTGGAAGTTATCAGGAGGCTAGAATTGATGATTTGTGGTTGAAAACCTCGTTGAAATTATAAATGAGAATTGATATGTATCGTAACTGACTCTGAAATTGTCATGATGATTAAATGGAAATTAGTACTAAAGGTAATTAAAAAATGGTTTTCGCGAAGTAAAGTTGGTGCGGGTTGTTTCCAAAATTCTATCAAAGGGAGAAGTAGGTAGTAAAGCATGAATTAATTTGGTTTTCAGAGTTTGAATTTTAGAACCGGAGTGGCAGTTTTGAAGTTTTGACGTCTCGTTGAGTGGGTGGGAGTCGCGTGCGAGCGGGCGATGCACGGATTGCGTCACCCGCTCGCAGGTAGTGGCCAGAACTGGGTCAATAGATCAGCCATCGGCCGATATCCGAAGGGTTGCGGACGAGCCGCGTTCGTGTACGACGGGCACGTCGTTCTCTACCTGAAGGGGCTTCGCGCGCGGTTCCTTTTTTAGTCGCCTTTTACGACAAGCCAAGGCGGCTGGAGACGTATTCTGAACCCCCCGTCTCCAGGGGAAATTCAATTCTATACTACACGTATGTAAGGGTACCGTAAGCGGGATGCTACGTATAGTACGTACGCAGTCGGAGAATCTGTGGAGAAGAACGGGTAGGGTCGTGGTTCGCTAAGAGTCGGCCGGCGAGGAGAAGGATCAGGCCGGCCGGTCTCGATCCACTGTCAACGGGCACGGCGAGAGGGACCGTTCATGCCCGGGATGCTGCGAGGAGCGAGCGCAGAGGATCAAAGAAGAAGCCGCGGATTCAACAACCGGAGGAGAGCCGAGACGCGAGCACAATCCGGGATTCAAGGTCGCCGCTTGGGAATCGCGCGTGCGAAAAATTAAAATTTTAATTAGATTAATAAAATGTAATTTGAGATTTGGGGAAGTATAATAGAGCTCAAAATTATCAGAATCTGGAAGTTATCAGGAGGCTAGAATTGATGATTTGTGGTTGAGAACCTCGTTGAAATTATAAATGAGAATTGATGTGTATCGTAACTGGCTCTGAAATTGTCATGACGATTAAATGGAAATTAGTACTAAAGGTGATTAAAAATTGGTTTTCGCGAAGTAAAGTTGGTATGGGTTGTTTCTAAAATTATATCAAAGGGAGAAGTAGGTATTCGGACAATAAAGCATGAATTAATTTGGTTTTCAAAGTTTGAATTTTAGGAACCGGAGTGGCAGTTTTGAAGTTTGTACGTCTCGTTGAGTGGGTGGGAGTCGCGTGCGAACGGGCGATGCACGGATTGCGTCACCCGCTCGCAGGTAGTGGCCAGAACTGGGTCAATAGATCAGCCATCGGCCGATATCCGAAGGGTTGCGGACGAGCCGCGTTCGTGTACGACGGGCACGTCGTTCTCTACCTGAAGGGGCTTCGCGCGCGGTTCCTTTTTAAGTCGCCTTTTACGACAAGCCAAGGCGGCTGGAGACGTATTCTGAACCCCCCGTCTCCAGGGGAAATTCAATTCTATACTACACGTATGTAAGGGTACCGTAAGCGGGATGCTACGTATAGTACGTACGCAGTCGGAGAATCTGTGGAGAAGAACGGGTAGGGTCGTGGTTCGCTAAGAGTCGGCCGGCGAGGAGAAGGATCAGGCCGGCCGGTCTCGATCCACTGTCAACGGGCACGGCGAGAGGGACCGTTCATGCCCGGGATGCTGCGAGGAGCGAGCGCAGAGGATCAAAGAAGAAGCCGAGGATTCAACAACCGGAGGAGTGCCGAGACGCGAGCACAATCCGGGATTCAAGGTCGCCGCTTGGGAATCGCGCGTGCGAAAAATTAAAATTTTAATTAGATTAAAAATGTAATTTGAGATTTGGGAAGTATAATAAAGCTCAAATTATCAGAATCTGGAAGTTATCAGGAGGCTAGAATTGATGATTTGTGGTTGAAAACCTCGCTGGAATTATAAGTGAGAATTGATATGTATCGTAACTGACTCTGAAATTGTCATGATGATTAAATGGAAATTAGTACCAGAGGTAATTAAAAAATGGTTTTCGCGAAGTAAAGCCGGTGCGGGTTGTTTCCAAAACTCTATCAAAGGGAGAAGTAGGTAGTAAAGCATGAATTAATTTGGTTTTCAAAGTTTGAATTTTAGAACCGGAGTGGCAGTTTTGAAGTTTTGACGTCTCGTTGAGTGGGTGGGAGTCGCGTGCGAGCGGGCGATGCACGGATTGCGTCACCCGCTCGCAGGTAGTGGCCAGAACTGGGTCAATAGATCAGCCATTGGCCGATATCCAAAGGGTTGCGGACGAGCCGCGTTCGCGTACGACGGGCACGTCGTTCTCTACCTGAAGGGGCTTCGCGCGCGGTTCCTTTTTTAGTCGCCTTTTACGACAAGCCAAGGCGGCTGGAGACGTATTCTGAACCCCCCGTCTCCAGGGGAAATTCAATTCTATACTACACGTATGTAAGGGTACCGTAAGCGGGATGCTACGTATAGTACGTACGCAGTCGGAGAATCTGTGGAGAAGAACGGGTAGGGTCGTGGTTCGCTAAGAGTCGGCCGGCGAGGAGAAGGATCAGGCCGGCCGGTCTCGTTCCACTGTCAACGGGCACGGCGAGAGGGACCGTTCATGCCCGGGATGCTGCGAGGAGCGAGCGCAGAGGATCAAAGAAGAAGCCGCGGATTCAACAACCGGAGGAGTGCCGAGACGCGAGCACAATCCGGGGTTCAAGGTCGCCGCTTGGGAATCGCGTGTGCGAAAAATTAAAATTTTAATTAGATTAATAAAATGTAATTTGAGATTTGGGAAGTATAATAAAGCTCAAAATTATCAGAATCTGGGTGTTATCAGGAGGCTAGAATTGATGATTTGTGGTTGAAAGCCTCGTTGAAATTGTAAATGAGAATTAATATGTATCGTAACTGACTCTGAAATTGTCATGATGATTAAATGGAAATTAGTACTAAAGGTAATTAAGAAATGGTTTTCGCGAAGTAAAGTTGGTGCGGGTTGTTTCCAAAATTCTATCAAAGGGAGAAGTAGGTAGTAAAGCATGAATTAATTTGGTTTTCAGAGTTTGAATTTTAGAACCGGAGTGGCAGTTTTGAAGTTTTGACGTCTCGTTGAGTGGGTGGGAGTCGCGTGCGAGCGGGCGATGCACGGATTGCGTCACCCGCTCGCAGGTAGTGGCCAGAACTGGGTCAGTAGATCAGCCATCGGCCGATACCCGAAGGGTTGCGGACGAGCCGCGTTCGTGTACGACGGGCACGTCGTTCTCTACCTGAAGGGGCTTCGCGCGCGGTTCCTTTTTTAGTCGCCTTTTACGACAAGCCAAGGCGGCTGGAGACGTATTCTGAACCCCCCGTCTCCAGGGGAAAATCAATTCTATACGACACGTATGTAAGGGTACCGTAAGCGGGATGCTACGTATAGTACATACGCAGTCGGAGAATCTGTGGAGAAGAACGGGTAGGGTCGTGGTTCGCTAAGAGTCGGCCGGCGAGGAGAAGGATCAGGCCGGCCGGTCTCGTTCCACTGTCAACGGGCACGGCGAGAGGGACCGTTCATGCCCGGGATGCTGCGAGGAGCGAGCGCAGAGGATCAAAGAAGAAGCCGCGGATTCAACAACCGGAGGAGTGCCGAGACGCGAGCACAATCCGGGATTCAAGGTCGCCGCTTGGGAATCGCGCGTGCGAAAAAATTAAAATTTTAATTAGATTAATAAAATGTAATTTGAGATTTGGGAAGTATAATAAAGCTCAAAATTATCAGAATCTGGGTGTTATCAGGAGGCTAGAATTGATGATTTGTGGTTGAAAGCCTTGTTGAAATTGTAAATGAGAATTAATATGTATCGTAACTGACTCTGAAATTGTCATGATGATTAAATGGAAATTAGGTACTAAAGGTAATTAAGAAATGGTTTTCGCGAAGTAAAGTTGGTGCGGGTTGTTTCCAAAATTCTATCAAAGGGAGAAGTAGGTAGTAAAGCATGAATTAATTTGGTTTTCAGAGTTTGAATTTTAGAACCGGAGTGGCAGTTTTGAGGTTTTGACGTCTCGTTGAGTGGGTGGGAGTCGCGTGCGAGCGGGCGATGCACGGATTGCGTCACCCGCTCGCAGGTAGTGGCCAGAACTGGGTCAGTGGATCAGCCATCGGCCGATACCCGAAGGGTTGCGGACGAGCCGCGTTCGTGTACGACGGGCACGTCGTTCTCTACCTGAAGGGGCTTCGCGCGCGGTTCCTTTTTTAGTCGCCTTTTACGACAAGCCAAGGCGGCTGGAGACGTATTCTGAACCCCCCGTCTCCAGGGGAAAACCCTAACCTAACCTAACCTAACCAAACCAAACCTAACCTTTTTTTTTTTTTTTTTTTTTTGTTTAACGAGGAAGGGAAAATGCATTACGCACGCCAACAGGCAGTGTGGGACTCCCAGTTATAACTGGCATACCCACTAAAAACCCTTCCTCGATTTCGACCGCATGTTGTCCGATACACCAACCACCCCCGGCACCGCTATATGAGCATTACTTCAGGGGGGGGCTTTCTACGGACCGGCCACGTGCATTGAGACGAGTTTAATCGTCCTGTAGCTTTGGTCATCATCCCAAACTAAGGTTACCCCATATTAGCTCGCTTTAAACTTCCAGTATAACCACTTTTACTATTAGATCCTCTTGTCCATTATCCTATTTATATACCAAGATTTTAGGTTTTTAACACATTATTCTGATAATCTTGTTTCCCTTTTAGGATTTTTATAATGAATTGCAGTACTATTGGTCTGGAGTTATCGTCTTTAATAAAGGTAATAAAATTATTTATTTCTAAATCCTCTTTGAGCTGGATATTCATATGTAATCTTTCCAGACACCAACGGTCGCAGTCAAACAAAGTATGTGCCGGGTCATCAGATGTCTCCTCACAGAACCAACAGCTGTCACTTCGTTGTTTCTTTGCCTTGTTCTTTAAGAATGTCCCGAAACATCCATGTCCTGTCAAAGTCTGCGTCAAATGGAAGTCGAGGTATTCAGGGCCCCACGTAATCCAATCCTTAATAATTGGGATCAATCTGTACGTCCACCTACCATTACTGGACAAATCCCAGGTACGCTGCCAGTTTTGTAACGTAATATTTCGTTCCTCTTCTTTCTCTTTTTCACTGAGTTCCCTGCGTAATATGATTCTCTTGTTGAATATTCTCTCTCTTTCTTTAACCAGGAGTTCCAATGGCACCTGCCCCGTCAAGACACAGAGGGCATCGAAGGATACCGTGCGGTAAGCCCTTGCCACTCTAAGAAGTACAGTACGTTGGGCTCTGTTTATAATATTAACATTACCCTTTCTTTTTAAGCCAGTTCCCCAGATTGGGGCCGCATACATTATTACGGACTCAATAACCTTGTAGTAAAGTTTTCTGGGTAAGTTACCGGCTCCATGTGTGTTTGGTAGTAATGGTGATAGTGCACCAGCATACTTTAAAGCCTTATTACACACGATATTTATGTGTGTCTTATAACCTAAATTCTTACCCAGAGTAACCCCAAGGTATGTGGCCTCTGAGGCCACCTTAATATCCACATCACCACATTTAAATATGATATCTTTTGGTGTTCTCTTTTCAGTGAGCAAAATTGCCTCTGTTTTATGGTGTGCAAGCTCGAGTCCTTCGCCGGTATACCAAACCGACATCTTCTTCAGAGTGGACTCAGCCAATCGGATCAACTTGGTCAAACTATCACTAATTATGATTATGCCGATGTCGTCTGCATATCCAATCAGGAATACATTTTTTCTCATTTGCATTTTCAGCAGCTCATCATACAGGATGTTCCACAACAGAGGCCCAATCACGGAGCCCTGGGGAACCCCCCCGAAAACCTGAAAGCGTGAGTACTCATCATCTCCCTCATACAGAATCCACCTGTCGTTAAAATAATTTTCTATCATTTCTACCAATACTCGGGGAAATTTACGTTCTTTCAGGCATCTAATAATGCTGGACCATCTGACCGTATTGAACGCGTTTTTAACGTCCAGCATTATTAGCATGCAATGGTGGCAATCTCTTCTCGCTCTAGTACTGTGCTTTGTGATTTCAGACATGGCGTCCAAGGTGGAAAGGCCCTTTCGGAATCCAAATTGGTTTTGGGCGAAGTCACAATGGGTGAGCGTATTCAATATTTTTTCTTTTACGATATACTCTAGCATTTTGGCCACACACGAAATAATCGACAGGGGCCGGTATGACTTTTCTTGTTCGATGGACGACGGTTTTTTGGACGTCGGTTTACCTTTTGCGAGAAGGACTAATCTCCCCGTCTTCCAAGGTTTCGGCCAGTACCCCTGCGAGTAGCATACATCAAAGATGTATGCCATCCACTCAGAGGATTCGATACCTATAGTTTTGGCCACTCTTGAGGTTATCCCGTCGGGTCCTGGTGCCTTCTTAGGAGCTAAGCGAGCAGCTGCTTTGATGACCTCTTCCATTGTGATATGGGCCGTGTCCGGTGTTGTATCTTCATTTATGGTGTTTCTGCTTCCTACGACTGTGGGAGGTCTCGTGTTATCAGGATGTAAGATAAACATTTTATTAACCACCTCTTTGACTTTTTCAGCGCTAAGAATTTCTGGGGCCGCTCTACCCTTAACTGATTTCATCACCGCCTTGTAAGGTCGTCCCCAAATGTCTTTATCTACTTCTCGAAGGAAACTAAACCAACTCTCTCGTTTTGCTATTCTAATTACTTTATTAAGCTCTTTCTTCTGTTTCTTATATTCTTTCAGCTTACTGTCAATTTCCTGTTCATTACAATGTTTTTTCCTCGCTCTAATGTATCGCCGCCTGGCAACCGAAGCCTCCTTACGCTGTTTGGCAACCTCTTCATTCCACCAGGGTGCAGGAGGGCCCTTTCTGCGGCTAATGGTCTTCAGCACCGTACTTTTCTTGATGATTTTATTCAAATCTGTAATAAAATCATCAACGTCCGCGATGGAGTTGCGTCTGGTAAGTATCCCCTGCCTTTCATTACTATATTTTTTTAGATATAGGGTGAGGAATCTCTTCTCGTCTAATTTGCCTCTTTTTAGGTCAAGAATCGCAGCGCCTGTTGTCACCTTCGCCTTGCCAGGGGCGCTTATAACATGTAACAAGTATCTGTGATCGGAAGCCGAAAAAATGTCCAAAACCTCAGAGTCAGCTATGAGCTTTACCACCTGTTTACTACAAAGCATTATATCGATCTTCGATCCCCCACCACGGTCGCAGGTATTTCCTCCCTTGGTTAGAATTGGTTGTAAGTCGGTAGAGGTAGCCATTTCGAACAGACTTCTACCTCGAGCACACCACTTATCAGATCCCCATAAAGGGGATTTCGAGTTGAAATCACCTGCAATTATAATACCGTGTCCTTTATTTTTACAGGCTTCCACCGCCGTTGTCAGTGTCACCAGGAAGTATTCGAATTCCTGGAGAGGCACATTTGGGGAGGCATATACGCTGAAAATAAACAATCCGCTATATTCGACTGCTACAAAACCGCTGTCTTTAAACGAGATCTTCGTCCCAGGGTTGGAAGCACCACCCTTTCTAGTCACGAAAATCGCCGTACGTCCAGTCTGGTCAGTATACCAATCTTCCAGGATTCTAAAGGGCTCCGAGATCACCACCAGGTCGGCTTCGCAATCCCCCACTGTAATCATCATAAGGTCGTGAGCTGTTCTACAATGATTTAGATTGATCTGTAAGATCTTCATGAATTTAATTTCTTTACCCTAACGGCTTCTTTATATATAGGGCATTTCACTGAGGCAGCCACGTGGTTAACGTTATCCACACTAGCCCCTTTTTCTAGGCAAAGCCTACAGCGAGGCTCTTCCTTACATTCACGAAGGCTGTGCCCTACGGCTCCGCATCGCCTACAAAGGACGAAATCAGGTGCAGGGAAGCGCTTACACGCCGCCGCAACATGCCCGAGCGCATGACATTTAAAACATCGCAATATCCGAGGTATTTCTCTCACATTTGCGATAGTCCATCCCACTTTAATTTTCCCTTTATCAATTAAGGTATTAAGGGCAGCCGCAGGACCCTCGACCACGGCTACTTTATTACGACGAGGATCTGTTCTAAGAATTTTTAGTCGGATTTCATTCTCTGGGCATTTTACTTCGGCACAGACAGCGGACAGGATCTCCTCTCCCTCTACGTCAGGGTCTATCCCTCTGATCTCCAAGTCGGTCCTTTCCTGGAGCTTGGAAATGGTCACCTCCGTTCCAAGCTTGCCCTCAATAGTCATTTTAAAAGCCTCTACGTCCGCATTTGGGGAGAATTCAAGTAAAAGGTTGCCCGCCCTTGTCTGTCGGACACCCTTTATTCCTTCTGGCGAGGGTCCTGCCGTCCTCTTAACTCTTTTAAGGATTTCAGAAAAGGATGTTCCTGCCTCGAATCTGATCGCAATAGCTTGCGGTTTTATGCGTTTACGTTTTATCGTCCCTTTCATGTTATTTTTATCGTTTACCGGGGTACCAAAGGAAGGGGTATCCGGGACAAGGTTTGGAGTTCCCGGCATCGGTCTCTTCTTCCTTCTCTTTACGAGCTCCCATTCGACCGCTCTAGAATCTCTATTTCCTTCTACTTCCGTTATGCCTGTGTTAACAGTCTCAACTCTCCTAATACGAGGTCCAAGGGAGGCGGGGGCCTCTACCCTCTTAGTCTTTTTCCCCTCTTTCGCCAAAACAGGGGAGATCTCCTTCCTCTTATTTCCGGTATTCAGGGGTAACGGAGGGAACTCCATTCCGGGTGAGGTCTGCGTTTCCTTGGCGACGCCCCTTCCTAGTCCTTCTTTGCCTACTTCATCCTTAGCTCTTTCGGATTGTACTACCTTTCTTCTTAGCCTTTTGTCCGCTTTCCGGGCGACGCTCAATTGGTCCATTACATCCGCCATTTTTCCGACACAGGTGTCCATCTTCTGGATTGCTGTCGTGGCCGATGGTCTTAATACCTTCTTATCAATATTCAGGACAATTGTACTAACTTCCACTAAGGTACGTACCAGACTATTCATCGTACTTATGAACAGATCAATTTTTTCCTCCACCACACTTTCATGCTCCATATTTACGGGGGTCGTTTCTATCAACGAGTCATCTATAGTATAGGTCGATATATCATCCAGTTCATCCATGAGCGTCTTGTCCAACTCTTCCGGTGGCTGCATACTTCGGATCTCACCAGATCCCCCAAAAGTCTCCTTCTTCAGTCGACTAGAAAACCATGTTTCCACGTCAGTAGCCGATCTCAAGTTTTTAGATTTTTCAGGTTTTTCAGGTTTTTCACCAGACATCAATTTTTGCACAGTGGCCTGGTGCTCCACCTCCTGTGCGCCACAGTCATCGGATGACGACCCGGGAAGGCCTGCTGGCTCACCTCCTTTCGGGCCGGTACTGAGGGTTCCGACTCCCCCTGCACCGTAAGTATTTACTCGTTTCTTTTTGTTGTCCATTGTTAATTAAATTAATTTTAGAATTTGTCCATAGGAATCGCCAAGTTGTCGTAGATAAATTCCCGTCCAAAACGTCGCGACAGTCGCCGGAGAAACCATCCCGGAGAAAAAACAGTGTCGTGTTTGAATTACCACCTCACGCCCAAAAATGTGAGTAAGGAATAGAAGAGAAAAGAAAAAAGAGTGGAAAGGGAAAGAGAGAAAAGAGAAGAAAAAGGAAGAAAAAGAGAAGGGAAACGGGAAAGAAAAAGGGAAAGAAGAAGAAAGAAAAGGAAGAGAGAGAAGAAGGGAAAGAAAAGAAGAAAGGGGGAGAAAGGAAGAGCGTATATATTCCTCAATTCCCACTTGCAAGTCGTGATTCTTATATTTTCTTTCGTCGGTCTGGTCCATCACTCAAGGTGTTATACTCCGGTGTTTGGTCCGCGGGAGCTATTTTATTTCACTCCTACCCTCCACGCACTCCGAAGAGTACGTGGCGAGCCTTCCCCTATCCGCCACCTGGGGACGCGCCACGTCGGGGTATCACCTCCCCGCCTATCCTGGACAACCAGGTAGGTTCGTGGAACCTAACCCTAACCTAACCTAACCCAACCTAACCTAACCTAACCTAACCTAACCTAAACCTAACCTAACCTAACCTAACCCTAACCCTTTTTTTTTTTTTTTTGCGGGGAGGGGGAAAATGCATTTAGGCACACCAGGAGGAGGTGTGAACCCCCCTGGTAGTGTGGGACTCTCGGTCTATACCGCCTACCCACTAAAAACCCCCTCCCCGACTTTCCTGTTTCATTTTGAGACAGGATGAAGCCGGGACCGCCTTTCGGCACTACTTCAGCCCATCCCTATTGTCTCTCACCATTGTAACTTTACGGTGTCCCTTTTCTTCACCTAATTGTTTCTCCCTTTTCTGTTCTTCTTTCTGTCCTTAGTTATTGTTATTGTTATTGTTATTGTTTTCAGTATTATTATTTTATTTTATTACACTAGCTATTGTTTGCTTTATGCTATATCTTGTTTCCTTATCCGTTTCACTTGCTTGTTTTATTATTGCACATGTCCATCTAGTATTTATTACTATATTACACTAGCTATTGTTTGCTTTATGTTATATCTTGTTTCCTTATCCGTTTCACTTGCTTGTTTTATTATTGCACATGTCCATCTAGTATTTTATCCTTTTGGTTCTCTTGCTTCAGACCCATTCATTTTATACACATGCCTATCTATATACCGTGTATTCTATGCTTAGTAAAGTGTCATGGCGTATAGCCTTCCTACTTTATATTATATCTGTCAACCAGTTTTATTTCTTCTTCATTCCAAGTTTATCTACCCGGGGTTTTCTAATTTTGTATTACCTAGATCTCATAACAATCTTTGGGATCAATACAACCTAATATTATACTACCTCAGTCACCTTAATATGTATATTAATTATTTTACTCTTTTCAGGTTAATCATCATGGTTTGTTTGATTTTTTGGTCGTATCCCATCCTAGAAGCAGACTATAGCTATTTTTCCCGCATTAAGGTAAACCTACTTAGTTCTCTGTCTAAAGATTTATCCCTTTTATTGTTAGTTTCTCTTTACTATAATCTCTGTACTTCCTTCAGTCTTTGTAAACTGTAGGTACGTATTGCATTCTTTGTTGTTCTGTGTTAGTTTCATATCTAATTGTAGTGATGGTTTAACCTTACTAATTACTCTATTTTTTCAGCTCATAACCCTTCGCCGTGGGCCGACCTGCCTCCTATATCAATTGTCTACGCCGTGCCTTAGGATACCCCATCCGGTTTTGCTCCCCAAGGTAAGCGTCTATACTTCCATATTGTGTTTATTCCATGAGTTAATTACCTTTCAATTATTTCTGTCTCCCTATATCCTTCACACTTCAGACCGCCAGGCGTTCCTTTTTTATTAGTACGCCTGCATCCTTTATTGGTTTATGCTGCATTGCACGTTGTCATATATATCTATTGTCCACTAATTAAAAAGCCCTCTGTTCTATCTCATTTATATTAGTACATATAGTTCAATAATAATACTGATAATAAATAAGTAAATAGATAAATACATAAATAGTTAAATAAATAAAACATACAAATACATACACAACTAAATTAAATAGAACAAGACGGTCCACATGGATAAAAATGACTAGATATAGTAGTATATTAAGTAATATATAGGTAAAATATAGGTAAATGACTAGATATATATCACAATTTCGCAGTTCACTTATTTGGTTTATACATAGAATAAATTCCAGAAAATCGTCGCGACTGGTGGGTCAGTCGTCTCGATTTTTCCATATTTTGTCGGCATTTCCTTATTCATGCCTCGGATTTATAAATTTTATTGTTAATAGTCGCCTATTTATTATACTTAATAATTCATTTTTCTTTTCTTTTAGGATCGCCATCAAGAGGAATTCCCCGGTCTGTACCCATATTCATGGTAGATTTATCCCCTTCTCAGCAGGACAAACCGTACCCTCCACCCCTGGTGTCTGTCAAGCAACACTGTTTCCCTTCTGTTCCTTATTCTTTTTCTATATTACTTTCTTTGCTCGCTTACTCTTCCTATTTTTGTTTTTGTTTTCCTTTTCTTTTGTTATTTCCATTTTGTCTTGACTTCTCTTTTCTGATTTCCTCTCTGTAGTCCTTCTCCCATTTCTCTTTTGTTTTTAGGCAGTCTTCGCAGAATTTCCTAATTTGCGCGTTCGCTTTTTCCTTCTTTAGAAGTACTGTGAAAGTTTCCACATCCCATCTGTCTGGTTTTATGCTTCTCTGCAATTCTGTTCTTTCTGCCTCCCATCTGGGGCACTGGAAAAGCGTGTGTTCTACGTCGTCCATCGGATTTTCGCAGAACCAGCATTCAGGTGTTTCCTCTTTTTTAATTTTATTTAGATAGCTTCCGAAGCATCCGTGTCCAGTAAGGGCCTGAACTAGATGGTAATTTAATGTCGGGATTTTCCCCTTATTCCATTTGGTAATTTCTGGAATTATTTTATTAGTCCACCTGCCTTTCTCGATTCTTTGCCATTCTTCTTGCCACCGTTCTTTTGTAGTTTCGCGTTCCTCTTCTTTAATCCTTTTTATCATTTTATTTCTCGTTTCCACAGTTTTAGGTTCTATTTTTTCTTCTTCTTCTAGTTTCCTCATTCTATGGAAAATTCTCTCATTTTCCATGGCTACCATATCCCATGGTATCTGTCCTGTAATCACACACAGTACCTCCGTGGAGACTGTTTTGTATGCCTTGCATAGTCGGTTTAGGGGTAGTCTTTGCGTGCCCCTCAGTAAGTTTATGTTCATTTTATACTTAAGGGCCCTCGCCCATATCGGGGCTCCATACATTATTACAGATTTTACCACATTGTAGTACAGCATTCTCGCTTTGGCCCCTGCTCCCTTTGTGTTTTTCATCAGTATGCTCAATTGTACTGCGTATTTGCTAGACCTGTCTGTGGCTGACCTTATGTGTTGTTTAAATACTTGGTTGCACTCAAAGATTACCCCCAAGTATCTAGCCATGTTGCAGACTGGAATCTGGCTATCCCCTATTTTTACTACTATTCCTTCGGGATTTTTTCTTCCTGTTAGTAGTATAGATTCCGATTTATGTGCGGCTAATTCCAGACCTTCGTTTTCATACCATCTGATGAGGTCCTTCATGGTCTCATTTGCAATTTCTTTCATTATTTCCAGATTTTTTTCAATAATGATAATCCCTATATCGTCCGCGAAGGCCACTAAGTACACGTCCTTTCGTAATTTTATTTTCAGTAGCCCATCGTAGACCAGATTCCACATGAATGGTCCTATGATGGACCCTTGCGGGACTCCTCCGAATACTTGTATTTTTTCTTTTCCATTTTTCGTGTTTATTATCAACCATCTATTATTTAGGTAGGATTTTATAAGCCCCACTATCTTCCGAGGGAACTTTCTTTTTACCATTTCTCTCACTATGCTCTTCCATTTTAAAGAGTTGAACGCATTTTTAACGTCTAGCAAAATTAGTAAACAATGTCTTCCCTCTTTTTTCGCGTTGTCCCAGTGTTGCATGACTTCCCCCATGGCGTGGACGGTCCCAAGTCCTTTCCTGAAACCGTATTGTTGTGCCGATAGGTCATTTCCTTTTATGGCTTCATGCAGTCTATTTTTTATTATCTGTTCAAATATTTTTGTGATATTTGACGCGATACACAGCGGCCTAAAGTCTGAAGGATTTATTTTATTAATATCCCCCCCTTCACTTGATGACTTACCTTTGGGGAGCAGAACCAGTCTAGTGGTCTTCCACTCCTCCGGCCAGTATCCCCTGTCCATACATTTATTTAGTAGGGTTTTCCAAAATTGAGTAGCTCCCATCCCTATCTCCTTGGCTGCTTTGGCCGTTATCCCGTCTGGTCCTGGTGCCTTTTTGACTGCCATTTTTTTACAGGCCGCCATTATTTCCCCTTCTGTAATTTCTTCGTCCTCCCCCTCTATTACGTTATTCCTCTCACCTATTTCTATTTCGTTTACATTCCCTCCCTCTGACTTATTTATACTACTATCCCTCCCTGATTTCTCTATATCATTTAACATAAAAAGTCCTCCGATTACTTCTTTCGTCTGCTCGAGATCTAATTTAATTGGGGGTGTACTCTTCCTAATTTTTTTCATTACCGATTTGTACGGCTTACCCCAGACATCCCTATCTACGGTTTCTAGTAATTTGTCCCATGCCTCCTTCTTTGCGTTTCTCACTTCCCTATTTAATTCCCTCTTAGCCTGCCTATACTCATTTTCTGCTGTGTCTAGTTCCCCCTTTGCTTTTTTCCTTCTTAGTCTCGTTACCTTTCTCCGCATTTTTTTGGATTTCTCCCTGAAATTTCGAAGTTCAGGTTTCCACCAGTGTACCGGGTTTCTTCTGAGGTTTTTCTTTTTTTCACTCATACAGGAGTTCCCTATTTCATATATTTCATGTAAGGTGTTTTTGATGTCGATTACACTGTCCCCAATTTTATGTTCCGTGTTTTCCTTATTTCCGTACTTTTCTAGGAAAGTTTGTATGTACTTCTTTTCGTCAAGAGTAAGTTCTCTCCCCTCATTATTAACGTTGTTTTTTCTTTCAGGTTTTCCAATATTGATTTCGTGATACAGGTACTGGTGATCCGAGCCCGTAAATTCGGTAAGTACCATACTGGTTTTCACCTTGTTGACTAGATTTACACTCGTTATTAGAATATCTATTTTCGATCCCGTTCCTCTAGTGCATGTATTTCCCCCTTCTGAGAATATGTAAGATAGGTTTTCACCCATCATGAATTCTAACACGTTTCTTCCTCTAGGGTTCCATACGCTGCTGCCCCATAGTGGGGATTTGGCATTGAGGTCGCCGGCCAGCACAATACCGGACCATTCTTTGGATCTTATTATAGTGGTGATTTCGTCTAATCTATTTTCTACCGTCTCCTCATCTATGTTCGGAGATATATAGCTACTTATTATTAGTGTATCGTTGTAGCTTATTGCTATCATTCCTATTGCTTGTTTCAGAACTTTTATATTATATCCCTTTTCTGTGCCTTTATTTGTTATCCAGATAGCCGCATCACCCTTTTTGTCATTGAACCAGTTTTCTCTACTTTTATTTTGTTCTGTTATCATAACGATATCTGGGTTAATTCTATTTGCTGTTTCCTCGAGCAGATCCTGTGCTAGTCTACACTTGTTCAGATTTATTTGTAATATCTGAATATTGAATTTTATTGTTTTCTATTTTTTCCCCCGATTGCCTCTTTGTATAGGGCACATTTTAGTGAGCCTGCAATATGGTTAAGCTCTGTCTCTTTTCCTCCTTTAGCTTCACAGATTCTGCACCTCGCTTTTTCCGTTTTGCATTCCGACATTGTGTGTCCGTTTCCGCCACATCTCCTGCATATAGTGGTTCCATCAGGTACTTCCGCGCATCTGGCTGCCACGTGTCCCAAGTTGTGGCACTTAAAGCAACGCATCACGGTGGGTAATTGTCTGATCCTACAATAGACCCACCCAATCTTTACCTTGTCTTCTTGCAGGTTGCTCATCAGTTCGCCTGGGCCTTCCACGATTGCCGCTTGAGTTCCCATATAGGCTTTCCTGAGATTTTTGCAGATTAGGTCCTCTACCTTGACGTTTGCTTCCTTTGCTACGCTCTCAAGGACTTCCTTCTTTTCTACTGCTGGGTCTATATCCTGTATCTCTATTGTGATTTTTGGTTTAAGCCTCCTTATTTCTGCTCTATCTCCCATAACCACCTTTGCTTTTTCGTGGAAGTCTGTACTATCAGTTTTGTTTTCAAATTCCACTAGTATATCCCCAGTCCTAGTGTTGGCGAAATTCCCCACGTCTACGCCGAACGGCGAAGTTGGCAACGAAAATACTTCGTTGGTGCGTCGTTACCGATAGCGGCAGCACCTCTCGGGCCCACTTTGTCCACGCGGTCCCCTCTCCACGCGGACCCGGCACGATCGACGCCATGATCGATTCTTGTTCTTCTTGCACGATCGCTCAACGTGTCAACACGTGTCACGCTGTCCTCGCCGATCATTACAAGCATATAGTTTTGCTGCCCACGCGACGCGTATTACTTCAGCCCACGCTTTACTCGTGTTATTGTTAGATTCATAACGATACTCAGTCCACGCGTGTGCTTTTGTAGTGTAAAATATCTTGTGTAAATAATTGTACAAACGCTGACCACGCATCAATTGTACATACATTTTGTAAATACCTTTGTGTTCAAATATAACCAATTGTGACCGTTACGCTGGTGTGTGTTATTTCTGAACTCGCTGACCACGCTAAACACGCAAACACATATCTGTCTGATTCTTTTCACCCCTTTCACGTCTGCTCCCATCCCTTGTCTTAGCTCTCTTGTCACGTCTGCATATGTTCTCTCTTTGCTTACGCTTATTGTAATTGCTTCATTTTTTTTGTTGGTATCATAGCTCTTTGCTTGTGGTTTTCCTTGGTTTTTTCAATCTCTCCTGTATTTATTATCAGTCTATCTCTTTCTTTATTCTCGTCTTTCCTTCTTTTTGATTTTACTGTCTCCCATTCCGAGTCGGAAGATACCCCTTCACCGTTCCTGATAATCTGGACTCTTTTGATGGTAGGCAGCACTCTGCCTTCTTTGTTATGCACCCTAGTCTTTTTAGTCATCGACTCCATTTCTGGGGGTGTTATGTTTTTTCTTTTTTGGATGTTGTTTATTATTTCTTCTCTTTCTCCTAGTTTATCTAAGCGTTTATTTAAGTTGTTCATGTTATCCATTATCCATTTTGTTTTCGCCTCTTCTACTTTTTCCCTTTCTGCCTGCTTGTCTTTTTCTTCTCTGTAGACTTGTGCGGCTATCATTACTAGGTCCCTTACGTTGTCTAATTCTTTATTCATTTCCCTACTCGTTTTAAGCGCAGTCGGGTTCGCATTTCTTACCCTTTCTAGATAGTTTAGGACTGTATCATTTTGCGATTTGAGCATACTTAGAATTTGCTCGATCCCCATAAGAGTGGTGTCCACTCCCCCTAACTTGCTTCCCAGTCCCGGTCCTCCTGTATCTTCGTTACCCAACTCCGTCTCGGGCTGTCCTTGGTATAGGAGTTCGGTTCGGGGGAGTTCGGTTCGGGTCGTCGTAGGAGGCGGACGTGCGGTGGAGTTGCTCCGGAAATCGGGAGTGATTAAAGTGGAGTAAATGTGAAGTGAGGTGAAATAAAACACACCAAACCACTGTTTTTTGTATATTATTTTATTATGTATTTTATTTTAATAACCAATTACGAAAAAAACAACGAAAGGGCGGAAACAAAGGGTTATCACTCCAACACGGAAGGGTTACTAGCTGAACTCGAAAGGGTACACTAAACCAACACAAGAAATCACGTAGCATTACACAGACCAAGTAAAAAATTAGAAAAGGGTGAAATTAAAATAGGATGTGATGACATAAATGAGAGGAGATTGATCGCAAATCGTGGAAAGACAGCAAATAGCTAACATAGTGATGAAAAAACTGACAGCCGTAATGGCGGTGACGGTTATGAACACACAAAATAGGCGATGATAGTTTAAAAATACACAAACGAGGAAAACTAAGAAAATCAAAAATAGTCAGTAGGGGGATGAACAGATACAAGGAAGGGAAACACTGATGCGGACTAACTTGAATCTACCACAAAAATGAAAAAGGAATTAAAAGGGTAATGGCGGAGGCGCAGCGAACACGTGGCTCAACAAACGTAGCAAACTAGTTAAACACACAAACAAAGATCACGGGTATACACAACACACAAGACAATCCACACAACACCAGGCAAAATAGACTATAAAAAGGAAATGCAGAAATCACAAGGTAAGTGGAAAAACTGCTAAATTAAATTAAATTAACAAAAATAACAGACGAGAAATTACACGATGAGAGTGACACGTGAGGAAACACCAAGAAGAAGGAAGTAGGGGGCGCAAGTGGGTTTAGTAAACGCAATTGAAATGCGCAGACAAAATTACAATGAAGTATATAGGCCCTCAGGCACCCGCTACCAACGAGGAAAAATAAAATAAAATAAAATAAGTAGTTAGTTATGATAGGAAATTCTAGAAAACGCTGAAAACTAGAGGGGATGTGTAAAATAAATCGAGAGGTTAATTCAGAGTAAAATAGCAGTAAAAATAACCAAGATAGAAAATAAAAGAAAACAGGGCACTCCAAATATAGATGATATATACACCAGTGGTAGGAGACGCATGCGTAGACAGCAGGATACAAACTGCGCAGGTACGGAAGTGAGGAAGGTGCGACACGAGTACTGTGGCGCCGCCGTCACTACAGTACAGTAGGGCTACGAAATTGTGGACCCTCACTGGAAATACTACTATAGTGGGAACGGAATAAAGACCCATTTTATATGAAGATCCAAGGATATAATTGCAAAGAAACTAACACAAAACAATAAGGCCTATAGCCTGAAGTAACAGGAAAAAGGGGAAGGGACTAATATAAAATCAAAAATTGATATAGACAAAATAAAACTAAAACACAGCGACAGAGTATAAAACCAAAATAGTATAATGAGATCAAAATAAGGATACAGCAGATTATATATAGACTCTGACCCGAACACCGAACTCCTCGTTTTCTTCTAAGGAGTCCTAGCTTAAGGTGTGAGGTACCGTGCCGAGAAGCTCGTGGCTACAGGGACCAAAATTGTGTAGTCACGAACGGTCCCTCGGGGGTACCTGCCGCCCCCCCCCCCGAGTAATCAAGGCTTACCTGCGCAAGGCGGCTCTGCGTAGGTGGACCCCAAATTCCGACCACACTCGTGGGACCAAATAATGAATAACCTAAAAACAAACAAACAAATAAAAGTACAAACTGGATTGGAAAATAAGGATATGAAAATAGGCAAGGATAAGGCAACGAATAGGAATATGGAACAACACACAACCGAGGAAACGTGCTGGATTAGCACGGAAAATGAATTGAGAAAGAAGCAAGTAGGTTCAAGTGAGAAACCGAAACTGAATGAGAAAGGGCAAAGCGACCCAAGCCAAATTTTCAGGCCGACGCGGACACTATCTAGAAGTCCAGCGCGAATAAGCCTGGACATGGCGATGGTGGAGGTAGAGTTAACGGGGGATGAAGAAGAAAATGTCTTTGAAGAGGAAGGAACCTAACCCTAAGCCTAACCTAACCTAACCCTGACCTAACCCTAACCTAACCCTGACCTAACCCTAACCTTTTTTTTTTTTTTTTACGAGGAGGCAAAAATGCGTTTATGCAGACCGGGCAAGATGTTGTGTGCCCGGTACTGTGGGACTCCCACGCATGGTCTACCCACTAAAAAACCCACCTCGATTTCCCCTTCTGGGAGCCTTGACCCATCATACACCACCCCCGGAACCGCTCTGACCATTAAGGTCCTTAGCAATACTACAGGGGCGGGCGGCTCTGCATAGGCTACGAAATTCTTTGTCTACACGACCGTCCATATACTGGCGGCGCTACGGGCTTGCACACGAACGCGCGATCTACTTCGTGGGCGTTTCCGCCACTCCTGCCAGTCTAGTCTAACTGCCATGCGGCGTACATAACATCTGCGCCCCTCTATCTGTAGGCTAATATGCCTCCGCATACAACCAGGGCACCGATAAAATCACAGGTGAGACAGAGCCCACCGGTCCTCATGTAAATACAAGTAAAATGGTCGCAAGTTTTGCGTCGTCAAAATAATAAAATAAATAAAACCCAGTCAGACAGTAAAAAAGAAAACAATAAATATGTGTGGATCAATTAGATAAATAAATAAATAAATTAGACAACACTAGCACATAGAATGGCGTGTAAAGGGCGCCTAGACAAAGTCATCTGTTTTTTCTTTTTTTCCTCTTCCCTTTTCCTTTCTTTTTCTTTTTCCGATGTCCCCTCCTATTTCTTCCTTGGCCACTCCCCTGGGCGTATCTAACCGCCCTCTCCTCCTCTTCTTTCCTCCTCTCATAGTCTTCTTTCTCTCTGAGGGAGTTTCTGATGAAAGCCATCACCCTATCTCTCTTGGTCGCATCCCTTATCAGACGAATAAGGCTCTCGGCACAAAAGACCACGCCTATATCCGTCCCGAGGGCCCGCCTCTCCTCACTCCATCGTGCACAGCGGAACAGGAAATGATCGGGGCCATCCTCCTCCCCTGGGCAAAACCAGCAGTTTGCCTGGGCCTGTTTTCCTATCTTTTTTAGATAAGTCCCAAAACATCCGTGCCCCGTGATCGTCTGAGTGAGATGGAAATTTAGGTACTTCGGCCCCCATTCTATCCATTCCCTAAGACGGGGAATTAACTTGAAGGTCCACCTCCCTGTGTTAGATTCCTCCCATCTTCGTTGCCACGTCTCAAGGGTGGTTGCCCGGGCCTCTTTCTTGATGTTTCCAGCCATCTCTGCCGTGATCTGTCCCGCCACTTTCTTCTTGTAATAAATATTCTCCCTTTCCCTAATGAGGAGATCGATTGGTATCTGCCCCGTAATAATGCATAGCGCATCGGCAGAAACCGTGCGATACGCTTGTGCCACCCTCAGCAAAGCCGTTCGTTGCGTACTAATGAGGAGCTGGCTATTCAGTCTCATCTCTAGGCCTGAGGCCCATAAAGGGGCCGCGTAGAGTATCACCGACTCTACAACTTTATAATATAGCCGCCTGGCTGGGTTTCCCGCCCCACCCAGGTTTGGCATAAGTTGGGCTAGCACATTAGCATATTTCAGGGCCTTACTACATGCGGCCTCCACATGCGCCCTGAATCCTCTATTCATTTCGACAGTCAGCCCAAGATAACGCGCCGCACGCGCCGTCGTCACCCCCACACCACTACACATGATTGTCAGGCCATCGGCCACCTTACGCCCAGTAAGAAGTATAGCCTCCGTTTTTTGGGGTGCAAGGCTCAGTCCCTCTGACACATACCATTCATTAAGGTCTTCTATCGTTTTCTCAGCCAATTCCACAATCCTTCTGAGGTTTTCGTCGATGATGACGACCCCAATGTCGTCTGCGTATCCGATTAAGCAAACATCTCTTCGCAGCCGTAGCCTTAGAAGCCCATCATACACTAAATTCTTGGAATTTAAACTTGGAAACGAAAACTTGGAATTTGAGCACCTCCTCTACTGTCTCGTAATTTATCCACCGTTCCTCCAAGTAGCTGCGGATGAAGTTTATCAGAACTCGGGGGAAGCCCCGCTCCACCATACATCTCAGAATACTCTCCCACCTTACCGTATTAAAGGCGTTTTTCACGTCCAATAGTACCAGCAAACAGTGGCGGCCATCTCTGCGTGCTGTTTCCCAGAGTCTCTTAAGCTCGTCCATAGCATCCAGCGTCGACCTGCCCCTCCTTAAACCGTACTGGTTATCCGCTAGATCATGCTTCTCCAACTCATTTAGGATTTTTGCCTTCACAACCTGTTCCAGGAGTTTGGCCAGGTACGAAATTATCGACAACGGACGATAAGCCCTCTCTCCGGCGTTCTGCGCCTTTCCTTTGGGGAGCAGGACCAATCAGCCCGTCTTCCACGGTATGGGCCAATACCCTTTGTTATAGCAGGTCGTAAAGATGTGGGCCAACCATCTAGACGCCCCTAGGGCAAATTTCTTTGCTACTGCCAAGGATAACCTGTCCGGTCCTGGAGCCTTCTTGGCGGACATTTTCCTGGCCAGACTGTACACTTCCTCCGGAGTAATAACTACGGGTCTATCCGGTGTCCTCGTAGTGCCTAGAGAGGGGGGGGGGGCATCCATCCTCGGGGTGTCCGCCTCCACCACAGGTAAGTATGACGGTAAGTGTACACCCACCCCCTCCTCCCTATCATTTGAATCACCCTGTACTAATCCTCTTTCTCTATTTTCAGGTTCTACCCTCAGGCCCTGACCAGCATGTAAATGTAGCTCACCTCCACCGGTTTCTACATTATGTTCCGCCCTCTCTCTCCCGAGTAGGGGGGCCTCAGGGGGCGCCAGAATGAACATCTTTCTCACCACGGAGTCAACCTCTTCGGGGCTCAGAACATCCGGCTTCGATATCTTCCCCTTCAACTTTCTCATCACAATTTTATAGGGGCGACCCCAGGCGCATCCATCGATCTCATTCAATAGCTCGTTATATCTTGCTTTCTTCGTGCGCCTTACCTCCCTGTTCATTTCCTTCTTCGCCGTCTTAAAAGCCGCGTGTGCCATTTCGATTTCCTCCGGATTTCCCCTGGCTCTCGCCCTCGTGTACTTTCTCCTCCTCTTAATTACTTCTTTTCTTTTTTCAGCGATTTCCGCCGTCCACCAATATGTAGGCTTATGCTTTCCCTTAAAAGCACTCCTATATGACGTGTGCTTGTTTATCATCCTATCTATGTCTGTGATAAACTTATCCACCTCCCGGGTGGTATAGGTCTTTGGCCTCCCTATGATCTTCTCATCCCCATACTTGTCTAGGAGGTCCGCAAGTAGGGCATCCTCATTCACTTTACCTCTCCCCAAATCGAAAGGGTTCTTTCTCTCTTCTCCAGCATCTGTCCCTCCTCTAAAAATATGTAAAATATACTTATGGTCAGAGGCAGTAAAATCTTCTCTGACCACCGATTTATCCCAAAAATTGAGGGCAAGGTCATTTCCCAGGAGTATGTCGACAACCGAGCCTCCCCCTCTGTCGCAGGTCGCACCTCCTTCCGCAGTAATTGGGCGGAGCCCAAGACTCGCGCCCAATTGGGCGACAGCCCAACCCCTTGCGCACCACGTAGGGGCGCCCCATAGCGGAGATTTGGCATTAAAATCCCCCATCACAAGGATTTTATCCATGGCCCTTCTCAGCCCACGTACGAAGTGCTCTAGCTCCGAGAGCTGGTTATCCGTTTCTTCTTTGTTCACGTTAGGGGAGATATAAACACTAACGATCCCCACTCCATTATAATTTATTCCCACGAAGCCTTTACCATTTCCCATAATCGAGGCTTTTCTGCACTTTTTTAAGCCTTCGCCGGTAATGAATATCGCCGCTCTGCCCGTAGCGTCACCGAACCAGTTATCTGGAATGGTGTATGGTTCCGATACAACCACCACATCTGCCTCAAGCTCCACTGCACTGACCAGTAGGAGGTCGTGAGCTAGCCTGCAGTGGTTGACATTTACTTGGAGAACATTCATATTAAATGCGCCTTTTGTTACTTATCGCCTCCTTGTACTTTGGACAGCGCACGGAAGCCGCCACGTGCCCCACCAGCTCAGCAGGGAGGCCAGCAGCAACGCACAACCTACACCTTGGCTCATTCACGCACGCCCTCATCTGGTGTCCCACTTCACCACACTTTCTACATAAACCCTCCGTTTCCTTTACTGCTTTACAGTTTATCGCTATATGACCTATAGCATGACATTTAAAACATCTCATCAATCGTGGGATTTCCCTGGCCGTGACAGCCGTCCATCCGATCAGTAACCTCCTACCACCTAGAAGTCGGCTCATATCCGCAGCTGGGCCCTCTACCACCGCAACCTTGCTCATGCGTGGGTCCGTTCGAAGAACCTTGACCCTCACGCCTTTCGCTTCGTGGCCCAGTACCGCCTTAATGGCCTCCCACACATCCTCTTTCTCGACCGACGGATCAATACCTCGGATTTCTACGTCCATGAGGGTCTGTAGACGTGTGACCTCTACTTCCGGCCCAAGTTTGCCATCCAGGTCCCTCTTCAAACCCTCCAGGTCAGCCCCAGGCGCAAACTCTATTAAGAGGTTGCCCGCCCTGGTTTGCTTGACCCCTCTTACACCTTCAGGCACCTTTCCCGCAGCGCCCTTCACCCTCTTAAGAACATTAGCAAAGGATGTGTCCTTTCCGAATCGTACGGCAATCGCCTGCGGTCTAATATTCTTCCTGGGCGTACCTTTACCCCTCCTCTCCACCGTGCTCGCAGGCCTCCTTCCTACTCCTTCCTCCTCTCTATCCCCCCCGTCACTGGGACTGCCCATTGATCCCCTCCTTCTCCTCTTGCCTCTGACTTCCTTCCATTCAGCTTCTTCACCCCTATGCATACCTTCCTGGTTGCTACCCTGATCTTCCTCAATCGCCGTACTGTCCCTACATGTCCCCTCACGATTTACCAAGAACCTAGTTCTTTTCCCATCCTTCTCCGTAGGGGGAGTGACCTCTTTTCTCTTCTGCTGTCTGCCAGTTGGGAGAGGAGGGAAGTCACTCCTCACCACCCAATCAGTTTGAGTACTAATTGTCTTCTTCTTTGCTACAGATATCTGGCCTGCATCAGGATCAACAATCTTCTCGGTCGCTCTCTTCAGGTAGGAAGTCCTATGCTTCTTTCTTACCTCATGTTCCGTGTGGGCTTCCCTTAGGCCTGCAACCACCGTAATAACCTCACGAAGATGCTCCTTCATGGAGATATACGTGCTCTTGAGTGCAGCTTCCACACCACCCTCCTTTTTCAATATTAAATTATCAAAGACCATATTATGGTCATTGATAACATTCAGCACCTTTTCCATAACGCCCAGACTGGCGTCCACCTGTTCCTCCAGAGTCATGATCTCTCTTCTCTGCCCCTGAGGAATATCGTCTCCTGTTCTTTTCCGTGTGTCCTTTTTCCCTACGTCACTGTCGCTCTCTTCCTCGTCTCCCGTGAGGTCCACGGATTCCAGTCTCCCGAAAGGGAACCTTGTCGCCTCGCTCTTTGATTTGGCCAGACTGGGTGGTGTCCTGCTGAGCCTCGGCCTTCTCACAAAGGCGCCACTTAACGCCATTTCTCCCAGGTTGAGACCCGGGACTTCGCCAGTCGCCGTTACCTGTACGGGGGCCTGGCGGTCTGCCACCCGTACTGTGTAGTCGTCAGTTGACGACGCGGGGGAGCCTACACACAAACTACCCGCCGCGCCGGTACTGGGGGATCTGCACCGTAAACCTTTTTCTTTTTTACGTCGTGGTCCATTTTGTTTAAAGTTTTAGTGGAAAAGTCCATTAATCGTTGCCAAGTCGTCATAATATAAACCGTCCGTCACCAAATCCTTTACCAGAATCGCATACCAAGAACAATCCATGTCATCATCATGTAGCCAGAAGAGCGCAAAGTCGTAGACACCCAAGGTGTTTGGTCCGCGGGAGCTATATTATTTCGCTCCTACCCTCCATGCACTCCGAAAAGTGCAAGGCGGGCGTTCCCCTATCCGCCACCTGGGGACGCGCCACGTCGGGGTATCACCTCCCCGCCTATCCTGGACAACCAGGTAGGTTCGTGGGACCTAACCCTAACCTAACCTAACCTAACCTAACCTAACCTTTTTTTTTTTTTTTTTTTGGAGTTGATGGAAGAGGAAAATGCCTTTACGCACGCGCGGGCTACCCTCTGTTCGCACTATTCGGCTAGAGAGGACCCGGGCAGTGTGGGACTCGTATCCCCTGAAGGGGGGCCTGGCGCCCATTGGTGGGGGCAAACCCAAAGAGGCAACCCAGAAGGGGCAACCTGATAGCCCTACCCTAAATGGTGGGCTCAAAAGATAGGGTCACAGCCCGGAAGGGGCGACCCGGCGGTACCCAGAAGGGGCGTCCGCGGCCTGATACACTACCCACTAAAAACCCCTCCCCTGACGTAGGCCGCCGGAACCGTTTCATCCTTTGAGGATATCCCACATGAACACAGCGATAGCCGCAACGGCGCTTCGGCTCCCTAGCTTTCATGACGCTTTCGTCCACCCTCAATCCGCCATGCGCATATCAAGCTATAAGGGATTGAGGATCCACGCCGTTACACCTCCGATCAAGCGGTAGGACATTTCAACCTGTACGGTAAGACACAGGATTTTTCTTCGACTACGACCAGGAACCGGAGGAACTTCCCGCTCAACGGGTGATCGCGCCATGTCTTCGCCTGCCTAGCTCTTGCCAGGACAGGGGTTCCTCTTCGACCACGGCCAGGACCGGGACATCTTGCCTCCCGTTGACCGCGCCATGTCTTGGTCCACCTTGTAGGATGCTGAAGATGTGCATTATCCCTGAGGTCATCTCTCCCACCTGACCTTCCACGAGGACAGGCCTTTTTCTTCAGCAACGGTCGGCACCGAGGGGATATCCTCAAGGATCACACCATCCCGGCGTGACCACGCCACCTCTTCGCCTGCCTAGCATTTTGCCAGGACAGGGGTTCCTCTTCGACCACGGCCAGGACCGGGACATCTTGCCTTCCGTTGACCGTGCCGTGTCTTGGTCCACCTTGTAGGATGCTGAAGATGTGCATTATCCCTGAGGTCATCTCTCCCACCTGACCTTCCACGAGGACAGGCCATTTTTCTTCAGCGACGATCGGCACCGGGGGGACATCCTCAAGGATCGCACCATCCCGGCGTGACCGCGCCACCTCTTCTAAGGCTGCAATCCTCGATGACCTGTTCCACGCACACTCGCACACACTCGCGCATTCTCACAAGATCTCAAGCACACAAAATAAATAATTAAGTATATTAATAAATAAACGAAAACTCACCCGTGTTCTGCATCACCCCTTCAGAGCGTCCTCTTCCCACTGCTGCGCCCCAACCACGACTGTCCTTGTCCTCTTCGCCGTCTTCCATCTTCACGCCCCCCTTTTAGTCGCCTCTTACGACAGGCAGGGGTTACCGTGGCTGTATTCTAAACCCCCCAGCCACAGGGGTGACCCTAACCTAACCTAACCCAACCTAACCTAACCTAACCTAACCTAACCTAACCTTTTTTTTTTTACGTGGAGGAAATCTTCGAAAGACGCCCCCAGCCCCCCTGGGGAAGAGCCGAGGGTAGTGCCGGATTTTTACCGGCTAAAACCACCACGGTGACCTGCACAGGGCTGTGGTAAGGGCCCCGGGACCACTAACGAGAAACACCGGGACCCCCCCGCCCTTGGCGCATAGCGCCCCATCTCGGGGGAGGATCTAACCTTTGACCCTCCCCCTAAGTGGCTGCTCCACCAACGTCAGGGGCCACACCTGACGCCGGCCACTCCTCGGGCCGCGTGCAATGGCGACCGGGGCCCCAGCCCCGGCCACCTGCGGCTCAGCGACACCAAATGGGAGCCGCTAGATCTGTGATGGGGGGAGAGCGCAAGTCCCTCCCCCATCCAATCCCCCTGGGGGAGGTCGGAGCCCCCCCCCCCACTACATCTGCCCTGGGGAGCAGCCAAAACTCCCCCCCAACCTATCACCCTGGGGGAGGCCGAAGCCTCCCCCCACTACATCTACTTTGGGGGGAAGCCCAAGCCCCCCCCCCTGATCTTGTTAGGGGCGGCGGGCAGAAGTATCAAGGCCCACCGCCCCGTCCTCCTCAGCTCACTGTGCCGTCGGGGGGCCTCCCCCCCGCCAGAAAATCGTGGCGCAGGCCTCCGCCTCGTACTTGAAAGGTACGAGAAAGGTATCGCCGCTGCGTGGGAGATCGTGCGGTATCCCCTCACGACCCTGATGGCCATCCTCCTTTCCACTCGCTGCAGCACAGTTTGGCTGCGGCGAGACGCCATCAGGGCCTCAGCCCATATGGGCGAGCCATATAGGGCCACGCTCCGCACGATCCCCGTGTAAAGGCGGCGAACCTTCTCGCTCGGCCCCCCGATACTGGGCAGCACCCGCCCAAGAGCGATTGCTACCATGTCTAATCGGGGGGCAAGGCGGTCGAAATGCCTTTCGAAGTGCCAGTGGCTGTCCAGGTGGAGGCCAAGATACTTGAACCCTTCACCCACCTGGACCCTGGTGTCACCTACCCGGATCCAAGACTGGGGCGGCGGTGCAACCCCACGCCGAGGCGAGTAAAATCACATCGCCTCGGTCTTGTGGGGCGCTATCTGTAGCCCCAGCATCTGGATCGCCGCTGCGACGGCAGCCACGCCAACCTCCGCTAGACGACTGGTCCTGCCCCAGTCCCGGTCGGTGGCAAACATGTGGGTGTCGTCTGCAAAACACGTAATGCTTACACCGTCCGGGACCACGACCCGCAAAGCTGGGTTGTACCCCACATTCCACACTGGGGGCCCCAAACGGGACCCCTCATCGACGTCCCTCCGATAGACATGTCCGTCCCGGCCCACATACTCGATGAATCTATCCCGTAGGTAGTCTCCGATTATCCTTCTCAGTACTGGGGGCACTACATGTTCAGCGAGTGCCCCCATTATCACCCCATGGGGTAGGGTGTTAAAGGCGTTCACTATGTCGAGTGAAACGCCCACCGCCACCCCACCCCGGGACGTGGCCGAGTCGCATTGGGAGCGCAGCGAGTCGAGCGCGTCGATGGTGCTGCGCCCCCGTCTAAAACCGTACTGCGACCCGGCCAGATCAGGTCCTACCCGGGATAGGTGCTCGGCGAGGCGGTCAGCTATAACGCTTTCTAAAAGCTTCCCGATCTCGTCGAGCAAAACTATGGGCCGGTACGCGGAGGGACTCTCCGCGGGCCGTCCTTCCTTTCTTAGCAGGACCAGTCGTCCATCCTTCCATGCGGAGGGAAATACACCCTCCTTAAGACAGGCGCTGAAGAGGCGTCTCAATCGCGGTCCAAGGACGCGCAGGGCCAATACCCAGGCCCGGCCGGGGTCGCCGTCGGGGCCCGGAGCGGTGTTTCGAGCCCCCATGCGCCTAACGGCCTCGGCCAGCTCCCGCTCTGTGACCCCCATGTCGTCGGTCCATTCCACTTGGACCGGCGGGGGCCAGGGGTGGCTACCGTCGTCACGAGGAAACAACGTGTCCACCACCTGGCCCAAGAACTGGGGGTCTAGGCTCTCCGTCACTGGGGGCGCCCAGGGCCTTAGTTTGCCCATTGCCCACATATAAGGGCGCCCCCACGGATCGGCATCAAGAGAGCCGAGGAGCTCCTGCCATGCCCGGGACTTGGCCTCCCTGATGGCCAGCTGCAGAGCTACCACTAATACACGGTAGCACCCGTACAGCTCTTCCTCCCCCGCTGGGTCGCGGTTTCTTCTCCGACGGGCCCTTTGCGACTGGCGTCGGGCGACGTTGCAGTTCTGCCGAAGTAGGCGGCCCGTCTGGGGAGGCATTTGGCCCGGGGCATGGCGACGTCACAGATCGCCTTCATCGTGCCCCGGAACCATTTTACCTCCTCCCCTGAATCCGCGACTGGACCGACCGGTTGCTCCGGCCAGGTCATAGCGAGGGCTGCGGCCATCAGCGCGTCCCTGTCAAGCCTCTTCAGCGCCAATCTCAGCGGCGGGCGACGTTCGGGGGTGGAGAATCCGAGGCGGATGTAGCGATGGTCGCTAAGCGTCTCCGCCTCCTCCACCACCCTCCAACTCTGCACCATGCGTGCAGCCGAGGGAGTCGCGAACGATAGGTCAACTATCGACTCCCCCCGAGCGCGCACGCAGGTGCTGACCGAGCCCCGGTTCAGCAGCCGGAGCTCGAATTCCGCCGCCCACTCGAGTACCGCCTCACCCCTCGCGTCAGTCCTCGGGGACCCCCACGATTGGGCATGGGAGTTGAAATCCCCGAGGGCGAGTGCCGGTCGGGGGTAGCAACAGGAGACTACATCTCCCACCCTACCTAAACACTCTTCGAACGCCGTGAGGGACCAACTGGGCGGGCAGTAGACGCCCACCACCGCGGTATCGCACCAGAGCACCGCCACAAACCCCCGCCCCCGTTCTATTAGCGTAGGGGGCCGGGCAAAGGCGGTGCCAATCACTGCCACGGAGCCGCCGTCATCCCCGAACCAGTCGTGTCTGTCCGGAACTCGATACGGCTCCGCGGCCCCAGCCAGCGCTATTTTCCACTCGGCCAGGTGATGCAGAAGAAGATCTTGCGCCCTGGCCGAGTGGTTCAGGTTGCCCTGTATTATGGGCCCTTCGGGCCTCATTGCTTTTTGGAGGGAGAGACCGCCTCCACGGCCTTACCTCCTTTTGGTGTGGCGGACCTGCCACCCCTCTTCTTCTTAGGCGCAGCAGCCTTAGTTGGCTGCTGCTGCGCCTGTTGCGGGGGTGCTAGTCCCCCCTGGACGGCGCCCTTCTCCTTATTGGGCCTCCGGGACTTGGGGGCGCACGACTTCGCCCCCAACCGGTGCCCCGCGTTTCGCACCAAGTCGGTGCACAAGGGGCACCGCGGGGAGGCGCTGCATGTGGCGGCCTTATGGTCCGACTCGCCGCAAACATAGCAGCGATCGGACCGATCCACCACGCACGTGCACCGCTGCCTCGCATGGCCTTTTTCGAGGCAGCGGAAACACTGCAAAGGCCGCGCCGGCAGCGCCTCGACCCTGGCTGACGACCAGCCAACCAGGATCCTCCCGGAGGCAGCTATTTTTTTAAGCGCCGTCAGGGGCATTTTGCCCAGACAGTGCCTAGCCGCGCCGGGGAGATTCTGATCTCCCCGACCTTTAGATCGGCTGGGGCACAACCCCCCACAGCGGCCAAGGCTGCCGCAACCTCCACTGGGGTCACCGAGTCATCGAGGCCCGAAATCCTCATCTCGCCCATATTCATGGGGCGAGACACCCGGACCTCGGTGCCCTCGAACACCGCCTGAAGGCGACCGGCTAGCGCAGCCGCCCTCTCGGTGCGCTCCTCGCCCGGTATTTCGAGTACCAGGCCGCCAGTAACCGCCCGGCGGGGTCGAATCTCCGTTATTCCAATGGTCCGGAGATCGACCCTTTCCCGGGCGGTGGCCATCACCTCGGCGTACGTGGCCTTGGCCTCTGGGGCCAAAGTCAAGGTGACGGCCGCTGTTTTAGGCGGCCTGGTTACCTTCCTCTTCGGTGCGGGGACTGAGGCAGCTGGTTTCTTGGGGGGGGGGGGCTGGCACTCTGCTGCGTCCCTCGCAGCGCTGAGCCACCGGGTGTCGGTGGTGGCCCCTCCTTCTTCTTCTCCTGGGCCCTCTTGGCCTTGCGGCCGACCACTGTGGCCCAACTTTCCCCCTGAGAGACAAGGCGGGTCTCCTCCTGGATGCCCCGCATCCTCGCCTCCAGGGTGGACTCCCTCTTCACCTGGGGAGGCTGGCCTCTCCCCACCTGCTGGCCCTTGCCGCTGGTTGTACAGGACCGGGGGGTGACCTTAGCACTCGCAGCCACTTCCCCCTTCTTCTTAATGGGCGGGACTTCCTTGCCCCCTCTGGACTGCAGAGCCCCCATAAACTCTGCCCTGAGGGAGGAGACCTGCTGCATGAGGGCAGCAAGGCACACCCTGATGTCCCCCCCTTCGGGGTCGATCGCCTCCACCCGGGAAATCCTGGGCACAGCCTTGGATGGAGCAGGGGCAGCCCTCTTGGCACGGATGGGGGCGGGCGACGCCACCTCCATCCAGGAGGGACCAGCCACTGGGTCGGGCATAGCCACCTCCTGTTCCGGCCTCCTCTTCTTGATTCCTCCCTGCTCCGCCAGGGGGCAGGCCGGTCTAGCCGCCTTTCCGGCGCGGGCGGGGGCAACGAAGATGGGGGCCTCAACCGCCAGCAGGCGACCCCGCACCTCCGCCAGCTCGTTGGTCAGGGTGAGCGGCAGCTCACCCTGTTTGCTGATCTGCTCCTCTCGTTGGCGGAGCTGAAGCCTCAATCGTGCCAACTCCTCCTCTCCGCTGTCCGGAGACGTTCTCTTGGCCATCTCTACGTTGATGGCCCTTATACGCCGGGCAGCCAGCCGGAGGGACCTCTGAAAGGTCCCTTTGACCCCTTTGGACACGGAGGCAACCCTCTCCACATCCGCAGTCAGCTCGAGTGTCTGCGCTGACAGAGCCGTCATAGGCTCGTAGCGGTGCTCCAACTCGAGCTACTCCTGCTCCGGCAGGGGAATGCTGCTCTTACTTGGGGCGGGTGGAGGGAGAAAGCGGTCCAGCACCCTCTCCTTATCCGACATGAGGCCAGCATAGTTGACGGCGGTCGACGGCCTTCCTCTCCTCGACGATCTGTCCAGCGAGGTAGCGGACGTGTACGACTCATCAGGATCATCCCCGCTGTCAGTGCGGGCAGAAGATACCCTCCCCGATGCCGAGGACCTCTTTCTTCCACGGGAGTGCGAGCCTCCCCTTTTCGCCCTCTGGGGGCGGGGTGCGGCGGACAAGTTCGCGTTACCCTCGGTACTAACCTGCACCGCCTGCTCTCTATCCGTATCCGTGTGCGTAGCCGCTTCCATCATAGTAACATCCCATCCAATTTGTTTTTTGTTTTGTTTAACGTCTTCCATAATGTTCCCACGAGTGGGGCGGTCCGTGGGTCCACCCGGGCAGAGCCGCCTTACCCGGGTAAGGCTAAGTACACCCGGGGGTTCGCCAGGTACCCCGGGGATGGCCGCTAGGGACTGATGCACCCATCAGCCATGTCCGGCGCTTACTCCGGGCACGCCCTCCTCACCGCGCACCGCAGCTTGGAGCTAGGGATTTTTTATAGATGTTGTCATCCTCGCGGGCCGGCCAATGAAGGCAAGCCCCCCGTTCCAGCGAGACGTGACCACTGGGTTACGGTGTAATTGCTTGGGCACTCCGGGTTCGCTACCCGCACCAGACCGCCACGCAGCCTGGTCCCTGGAGAACTCAACGACGCTGCAGCCACCTTTTCGCCTCTCCGACCCAGGCCTTACCGGCAAGGGAGGCCCTACCAGGATCCGTAGATCCCACCGGTATCGCCCGGGGTCTTCTGCGAGGATACTTCGACAGCAGCAAGCGCCCCCCTTTCAGTCGCCTTGTACGACAGGCAGGGGTTACCGTGTCTGTATTCTATCCCCCAGTCACAGGGGAGGTTTTGATGGGTATTCCTTCCCTTGGTGTTTGGTCCGCGGGAGCTATTTAATTTCACTCCTACCCTCCATGCACTCCGAAAAGTGCATGGCGAGTGTAATGTCGCGGAGTTCTCCCTCTCACTGAGTTCTCCGCGTACTTTTGTATGATTTAATCTACGTTGTTAGTTAGGTAGAGGTTCTTACTTACCTTTCGCTGGGCGAGGATACCTGTAGAAATAAGTCGTCCTGGTGGATGTAGACAGTAGGGTAGACGTTAATTGAAGTTCACACACTTCCGAGCACAACAAATGTTTATTGGTAGTTCGTACAGTTCTTAACTTGCGCGTGTTTTACAATTGACGAATTGCTCTGTCGGGTCTCTGGGTCCCGTAGCAGAGTCGTATTTTGCGGATTTTGTACGCGTGTTAGAATAAAATCCGGATTCGCGTTAACGGACTGGCCGATTCTGAACGAGTTTCACGGAAGTGATCGGGTCGCAATGACTTTGAGTCTGCACTAAATTTGATCTGATACGAGTTCTGTACTATAGTTGGTCTGTACTCGGGCGGTTTGGTCTCGTTATTATATATTGATTAATGAGGTCGACTTTTGATTTGGCAATTCGGGTGAACCACCTCGTCCGGATCGTCAGCGTTCTCGCCGTACGACGTCCCGGCTGAGTTGCTCACTCAGAATTTTTGCGGAGCGATGAATTTGGATGGTGCAATAGAAGTTCAAAGAATTTGTATCGCGAAATGTAAGTTTAAAGAATCTGTATAGCGAAATATAAGTTTAAAGAATTTAGGTCGCGAAATAGCGGCTTAAAGAGTTTGGGTGGCGAAATAGAAATTTTAAAGAATGCGTCACAGGACGTGACACCTGGCCGCCTAGATTGTTGCATATCGGTACGATATCAACAAATAAATCTGGAAAGAAAATTTTCTTTAAGCGATTGTGTTATCCAAATTCATAGTTTGCGGTTTTATGAGTTAGATGAGTTTTACAATTTTAAGGTGAGTGTAATTACAATATTTTTTTGTTGGTGTGAATTTGTTGCGCTGGGTAAAAATTTTTTTCTTTTTTTTTTTTTGCTAATATTTTTTTTTGCGTTTACGAATTGGTATGTTACAAAGAGTAAATGGTTTTCGGATGACCATTTACTTCCCTCCCCGCTGAGATTGAGGCGGTAGGGGTGCGTAGCGGAACTACATATAGTGCGTGTACTGAATAATATTGTAGACCGACACTTCTGGGCTTCTTTATTAACTTTTAAATTCAATGTTTCTAAAATGAAATTGGTAATTCTTAGATCCTCTATTGTGGCTGGTATGCGCTGAGACAGCGGTGTTTTGCATCCGCTGGTTCCGAGTATTATTGAGCGCTTCATCGGTTAATGTCCTGTGTTTTACTTGGAAATTTTGTGCACCTGGTGGGGTAATTGATATATATATCCGTTCGATCGGATAGTATCGTTAGTTGAACGAAAAAAATTAAAGTTTCTGCTTGTATTATTTAAACGAACGAAAATGTACGCAAGGTGCTTACGAGGTGATCGCGTGCTGGATCTATCACAGCCGCGCAGGGATCTATTTGTCGCCTGGGTGAGTGGTGTTCTGTTTTTTTTATTATTATTATTATTATTATTATTATTATCATTTGCTTTGTCTGTTTCTTTAGCGTACCGATGGCCGGTTCATTACTTGCCCGAGGGTGGTGGATGTTGCTTATAGGCAGGCTGTACGGCGATTCCGCCGGGAGTTCAGGGAATATCTGGAGGCCCTATGGTCGTGGGATGAGGATAGAATCCTCAACATTGCCCCCTTGTTTGACCTGGAGTGAAGTTTCATAAAAAAAAAGATTTCACTCGCATATGTTTGTTCTCTTTTTATTTTTTTTTTCTTTGAATAAACTTTCATTTTTTTAATCTTATTTTTGGTCCGTGTATTTTTATTTCATAAGTCCTTCACTTCCTTTCCCTTTCCAATCGTATTTTTAATTAACCTTTATTGTAAGATTTTTATTGTATGTTACTACTTTGTGAATTTTGTTACTTTTCATTTTTTTTTTTTTTTTCGAATAAATTTTTATTTTGTTTAAAGTTCACGTGTGTTTATTTATGCGTATTCCTTGCGTTCCCCTTTGCGTTGCGTTTATTTAGTTTCATGCTTCTAGCGTAAAAACCTGTATTCTTTCTTGTTTTATTGGTTGTGGTGGTTTAATTTCGGGTGGTTTGACTGTAGGTGCTCTGAGTGCAGGTGGTCGTTGTGGGATAGGCGGTGATATCCCCCATTTTAGGCTGTTTGGTTGCTCTATCTTTATTTCGTTCAATTCGATGTCTTCGTTTTTCGTTAGGCGTTTTCGTCTTGGGAGCCTTTTGGTGTTTTTATTGTTCTTTAATGTCACCAATAAGTATGTAATTGAACTAAAGATGGCTGCCAATAGGTGTAGGGACCAGCCATATAATGTATGCAATGTGTATCCTCTTATAATTGTGTTAATTATTAGCTTGCAGATATGAATGATTATAAGGATCATTATTACTGCAGAGCTAATTGAACCGAATTTGATGAATTTTTCCATGAATTTATTCCACGTATTTTCTGCGATGTGGGATAGCGTGTTTTCCGTAAAAAGATTGTTGATTAGTCCTCCTTGTACGCTTTCTTCTCCTAGCATGCCCCTCGCTATTGTATTCAGCAAGGCTGATTTTTCTAAGGGGAACATGATGTGTTGTTGGAGTTCTTGGAGGTCTTCTTGTGAATAAATTCCGCTTGATGCTAGTGAATTTATTTCTTTGTATTCCCAGGAAATATTTATGTTAGGTTTTAGAATTCCTGGATTTTGCGCTTGTCTTGGTGTTGGTGTTAGTGCTATCCAATTGTTGTTTATTTTGTAATATTGTGGAATGATTGTGTTACATTCTATCTGAGTTCCTGACTTCATTAATATGTGTGTTTTCGGTGTCAGGAATCGTGTTTGGTTTCCTGAGGTTACTGGTAATTGCGTATAGCATTTATCTGTGTGGAGTAATTGCACTTCCTTTGGCGTGCATTTTATGATGTGTACCACCTCTCCTGCAATTCTAGCAATATATCCCGGTTTTTCCATTAAATTGTACGCAAATTCGTCTGGTGAAATAGAGGCTATGGATAGAGAATTGTAGATTGTTTTTCTTTCTAGTTTGCATTTTTCACTTAAAATATCTAAATATAAATTTTGTATTTGAGCCCTGAAGTGTTTTTCTACATATACGAATTTTGAATTAGTGTAAGTGAGAATGTCTAAATTTAGTATTTCTTTTGATGGCTGCACGTCGTTATCGAATAGTATGTTATTTTGTGATCTTTCGTATATAATTAATTTTGGGTGTTCGGTTTTTGTTAATATTCTGTTGCAGGTTTCGATGTTTCCTTTCGCTGCTAGCGCGAATGAGATGTCGGTTGTTTCTATTGTGTATAATGTTTCGCGATTTTTAGCTGTTAGTTTTGTTACCGGACCTCGGTATAATACGTCGAATTTAGTTTTAAGACAATCCTCTCTCGGTAGCGCTGACCAGAAGGTATGTCCGCCTTCCATGTCAATACAGTGTTCATCCGAACATTTACAAATTGTTCCTGATGCTAAACGTAATTTATCATTATTAAGGCTAACTTGCGCGGTGTATTCTATTAATGTAATTTTTATAAGACCTTGTACATATACTTTATTCCATGTTCCGTAGCTATCGGAATAGGACGCTCCTGTACACGAGCTCTCTATTGCATTTCCTGCTAGACTTATTCCTACGGATTTCGTTGAGTTTACTTTTAAATTCGCGATTGTGTGAAAATTATCGTATCTAAATATTCCGGTGTTGTGTATGGATTTACAGTTTTCATGGCTTATGTCTAGAAGGTATTCTTGTATCGCGTTTTCTACTGGTACTAAGTGGCTGAACATTCCGCATCGGAAGATTGTGCGTTGGATCTCTATTTTGCATTGTATGATTGGAGCCGTTCTGAATTCCGCTAATTGTAGGAGTCGTATTGTTGTGTTGGTTATGCTAACGTCTGCATGGTGGAAGTCGCATTCTCCGGTGTCCAGTAAAGAGTATGTCGATACGATCGGGTTCGTTGCGCCGCAATCAAACCCGATTATTGCTTGGCTAATTTTGAATGTGCTGATATAAATTAATAGAATTAACTTCATTGTCGGCTCTTTTCCTAGAAAGAAGGCTTATGTTATTTCCTGTGCTGCTGAATGCTTAATTTGTTCGCGTGAACTGTTTTTGGCTTTCCTTTGTAATTGATTGTTATATTATTGTTATCACCTATTTTTAGTATTTCGTATGGCCCTAAATACCAATCTTTTTCTAATTTTCCCGGTTTAGGTTCTTTGAGTAACCATACTTTGTCTCCGATTTTAAATTCTACCGGTTTAATGAATCTATCGTAGTATTCTTTTGATTTCATTTTTGAGTCTATTAGATTTTCGCGTGCCATAGTAGCTATGTCTCTCATGTTTTTTATTAGGTTTTCCAGATAATCGTTATGTGTAGGTAACTGTTCTGATTTCTTTAGAGGTTCGGTCGAAGGTAGCCTAGCTGGGTAAGCGAAAACCAGTTCATGCGGTGTGAAATTGTGACCGGAATGAATGCTTGTGTTATAGTTGAATTGTGCTAGCTCTAGAAGTTCATCCCATTCACATTTTTTTGTTGAAAAATTTTTTAAATATTCGCAAAGTGGATGATGTGCTCTTTCTAATGATCCGTTTGATTGAGGTGAAAAAGATGTTGTTTCGATTTTTGAGAATTTAAATCTTTTTGCAACTTGTTTCATAATTTTACTAGTGAAATTTGTTCCTCTATCAGTGAGTACTATTTTAGGTGAGCCAAAAGTGCATATAAATTTTTTTACAAAAGCATCTGCGACTGATTCTGCTGTTTGATCTTTTAAAGGTACTGCTACTAAAAATTTTGATAATTGGTCTTGTATGGTTAAAATGTATTTATTATTATTTTTTGTGACGTTGAGTGGACCGACAATGTCCATTGCGATTTTATCGAAAGTTTTCATTGGTGTGTCTGTTATTACCATTGGTTGTCTAGTTTTAATTCTTTTTAATTTGTTTCTTTGACATTCCTCGAATTTTTTTATTTTATTTTGAATATCTTGTTTTAGATTTTCCCAAAAGAATTTGTCTTTTATTCTATTATATGTTCTATTTACACCTGAATGACCTCCTAGTTTTGTAGAGTGGAATTGGTCAAATATTTTATTTCTGTTCTCGAGTTTTACATATTCTATATTATTTAGGCAAACTATTATTTTAATGTCGGTTTTATCGAAAGTATTTTTTGTTATTTCTTCTATTTCGTTCCAGTTTATATTTAGTATTTTAATATCTTTTGAAATGCTGAAAATTTTTATGTTTTTTCGTATAAGTAAATCTTTTAATATATTGAATAGTTTTATCAAGTTCTGTTTTATTATTTCTGATGATGATGCTATGTTTAGACTGTGACCCTCTCGGGGGTTCACTCTATACGATTCTACAATTCTATATTACAAACGTTGGGCGCCAAATTTGTGACCCTCTCGGGGGTTCACTCTATACGATTCTACAATTCTATATTACAAACGTTGGGCGCCACCCACTCGCGGTGGCAATCGAAAATTGGAAAAAGGGACAGAATGGGGGTCGTTACAGAGGATGGGACTCGTGGCACTTACGTCCTTACAATTTCGCGGGGGAGTACTCGAGGAGGATAAGCGTGGGAGGGGAGATCTCAAGTCTGGACGGTTCGCTGGAAGTTCGTATACGTTACGCGTAGGAGGATTTTGTGGACGGGAGTAACAGGGGCTGGACAAAAGGGTTCGCAAAATAATATAACGACGGATAACCGGCGCGATACGCGGACACACAAGCTCGCAATCGAAGATCGCCGTTGCCGAAACTCACAAGCTTCTACAATAATATCGGAGGGGCTTACTTGAAACTCCACACACACTCGTACTCTCCAAAAACCTCTCGCTATAATCGCTATTCTATCTCTCTACTAAAAATCGCACAATCGCCGTATACTAAGATAGCCTAGGGCTCAATGACGGCTCGTCGTCGCTGCTGCGACGACGGGTCCGTCGCGGGATGATTTTTGGGGAGGGGATGGGGAATAGGAAGGGGGCCTTTTCTGGCAGCGGAATAGATTGGTTATCGATTATCGATCTGCCGGTGTTCGGGTTCGATGGGGCTGGCAGATCTCCGGCCGTGGCGGGTGGACTGAGGTCTTCGGGCTCGGCGACAGATGGCTCCAGGTGGACGTTTGTCTCAGCTGCTGGGCCGCTTCGTCTCTTTTTCCGCCGTCCCGCGTTGCTTTTCCTCTCCTGGAGGGTGGGAGGTCTGTCGCCGGCCTCGTAGCTCCTTTTTGCGGGTGATCTCTGTTGTCTCTTTTCCGTCGCCTCCATCGGCCTGACACCGGCGGGCGGGGAAAAGGGGTGAGGTGTTAGAAGGGTTAAGGGTCATTTCTAGGTGGGATTTGAGGTGGGAGAAGCGCAGCGATTGTAACGGGGGGGCACAGGTGTCACCACGTTACAAGACATAAAACAAAGAGGTTTTTATTATTTATTTCTATTATTTCGACTTCATTTTCCGATAGGTTGGGGTTTATTTTTATATTTTTAGTTTTCATTAACTCATTGGTGGTTTTATCCAAAGGTATGCCCTGTTTAGTAATTATGTGCACGATGTTATCATTTCTAAATTGGATTGAGTTTTTCGTGTAAATTAAATTTTTTGTTCCTGTTCTTCTATATTGTCTTTTTTTGTTTTATCCGTTCTTTCATTGCTACTACTGTTTGCGGTTGTTTCTTGACCTGACTGTTCTTGAACTTCCTTTCTTGGTCTACCCCTTTTCCTTTTGGCCTTTATATGATCGTCTTCTACTTTATCTTGACTTGGAATTTTCGCGGTTGCCGAGTTTTTGCTGATATCTTTCTTTCCTTGCGCTCTTGTTGTAACGGACACGTGTACGTTGTCCACCGGATTTCTCGATAATGCATCGGCATTCACGTTTTGCTTACCTGGTTTATAAACTATATCGTATTCGTAGTCCGATAATTTTAATCTCCATTTTTGTACTCTAGTATTATTGTCGGCTGTTTTTAGCCAAAGTAGTGGTTTATGATCTGTAACTATTGTAAATTTATTTCCATAAATATAGTTTCGAAATGTTTTTATTGCGAACATTATTGCTAGAGCTTCTTTTTCGTAGGTGTCATATTTGATTTCTGCTTCCTGTAACACTCGTGATGCGTATGCGATTGGTCTGTCTTTCCCAATTTCTCCTTGCGATAGTACTGCACCTAGGGCGTATTTAGATGCGTCTGTCGTGATAACGTATGGTTCATCGAATTTGGGGTACTGTAGTATAGGTGCGTTGCATAATATTTCCTTGAGTTTTATGAAAGCGTTTTGCTGTTCCGTGTTCCAGGAAAATTTTGTGTCTTTTTGCAATAAACCGTCTGTAGTAGCTTGTGAGTCCTAAGAATTCTCTTATGTTCTTGACGTTCTTAGGAGTTGGAAATTTTTGTACAGCTTCTGTTTTTGCTGGGTCGGGTTTTATACCTTTCCCACTTAGTATGTGTCCTAGAAAGCATACTTCCGATTTAAGGAATTCGCATTTTTCGGGCTCAAGTCTTAATTTTACGTCTCTTAATTTTTGTGCGACTGTGTTAAATCTCGTGTTGAGTTCCTCTAAATTTCCTCCAAATATTATGATGTCATCGATGAAAACAAAGCAAATTTTTCCAATTGAGTCGCCTAATGCTGTGTTTATTACCCTCTGAAAGGTTCGTGGCGAGTTTCTTAATCCGAAAGGTAAGACATTGAATTCAAATCGTCCCAATGGGTGTATGCTGAAAGCTGTCTTATGTATGTCTCTTGGGTTCATCTTCATTTGATGGAAGCCTGATTTTAAATCTACTACGTGATATAGTTTTGCCTGTCCTAATTGGTCGAAGATTTCAGTTATATTTGGGAGTAGATATGGGTGTGGGATCGTTTTTTCGTTTAATTTTCTGTAGTCTATTACCAGTCTCCATCTTTTCTTTCCCTCGGCTGTTTCCTTCTTTTTGACTACCCAAGTTGGGGCGTTAAAAGCATTTTTTGAGTGTCTGACAAAACCGTTTGCGATTAATTTTTCCGTTTCTTGTACCGCAGTTTCTTTTAATTTATGTGGCAAGGGAAATTGTTTTACATATACGGGTTTCTCGTCCGTTAGGTTAATTTCATGTTGTTCCGTATTGTAGGACTCTATTTTATCTCGTTCTAACCAAAATATGTCATTATTTTCTTCGATCAATTCCCTCATTATGGCTTTCTTATCTTCGGATAGGTTTCCTAGCCGAATTTTTTCTAAAAGTTTATCCCGCCGATTTTCCGTTTCTTTGCTTTTCGTCACAGTACCATTTTCCTTGTTTTCTGTAAAACTGATTTTTCCTACTTCTAATATTTCGCTTTCTTCTATTTCTGGTAGGTTTCCTGTTTCCTGAAATCCTTCTAGTATGTCTTCTACATCGTATGCTGCATAGTTATAATTGTTTTCTAAAAGGTCAGTTTCGTTTTTGAATTTGATGCTTGTGTTTTCATCTACTTTTGTTAGAAATGTTGTGTAGTCGTACGACTCTATTTCGCACTTTCCTTCGTGGCTGTCGAGTACTGTATTTATACTGTTTATTATCTGTCCTGCGTATTTGTTGTCCGTTTCTAAATGTTCTTCGAGATTTGCTGACGTCGTCTGTTCCGTATTTATTGTTACGTTACTTGGTTCGTTATTTAATTTGTCCACTATGTTTAATAAATGTAGTATATCGTTATTGAAGCTATCGTCTGAGTCTCCTGTCATATTATCCGGTTGCGGAAGGTCTTGGTTTGCATTGTCAATGTCGCTCGAGTTTTCGCTGATTCCTGTTTGTTGCAGTGTTTCCGAGTCAGTATGTACGGTTGTAAGTGTGTCATTAGCATGTGTCGTGCCCTGTAATATCTTGTTGATGAAGCATTTCTGCTCATCTGTTAATTCCGATTTAACTGTTTCGACTGTTTGTGAAGATAATCTGTGATTTGTATTTGCTTCTCCTGACCTTAATTCAAATTTTCCGTTATTTATTTCTACGTATCCTTCGTCTAGTCTTAATTTTTGTTCGAGGAGTACTTTTATGCCTAATATTCCGTCGTAAGGTATTGAAAAGTCTTCTGGTGCTACGTGAAAGTCAAAATATTGGTAATTTATGGGTATTTTTGTTGCTCCTAGAGTTTGTAATGGTTTATCTGTAATGCCTGAAAGTAGTATTTTCCTATCTTCTAGTATTGCGTTTGCTGGTATCTGGTCCTTTTTTATGATATTTAATTGTGCACCACTATCGATGAGTAGGTTGCATTCCCCTCTTGTGTAAGGGTTTTCTATTGTGATGTATTGCAATAGATTTTCCAGTCTCAGTGAATACATTGCCATTCTTGTTGATATCTTTTTTTCGTTTATGTTTCGATATGTTTTTCTTGTTCTGATTAATTCGGTTTTGTGTTGTCGTTAATTTTATATGTTTCGAGCGGCTCATCGTTACTTCTTCCTGTGCGCTCCCTCCAGGAAGAATCTATTTGTTTCCCGCTCTGTGCTGTTGATGATTCTGATTTCTGTAGCATTCCTCTGTTGTATGATTCGTACTTTTGCAAAGGTTGCAGAATTTTCCGGCGCTGTTCTCCAAGCTTTTAAGTTTCCTACATGCGTCTATTTGGTGTCCTGGTTCTTCGCAATAGGAACAGATATCTCTTTTTTGAGCTCGTAGTTCAATGGCTTTCAGTTTTCTACACTCCTTTATTGTATGATTTGGGGTTTTACAATAGTCACAAAATTTTCGCGGTTCGTTCATGTGTCTCGGGTTATCTCTATTGCTATTATTATTTCTGGGGTAGTTATTGCTATTAAAATTTCCATTGCTATTATTATTTCTGAAGTGATTATTGCCGTTAAAATTTTCATTGTATTTATATTTTCTCTGGAAGTTATTATTATTATGGTTGAAATTGTGATTGTCTCCATACGAGTTATTTGACCTACGTTGAGGGTTTCTCAATTCGTGGTAGTCTCCTGACGAGTGACCCAATTGGTTGCGATTTTGGTATTTAATTGGGTGTGTCCTTGTTTGGAAAACTCTTGCCCCTTCGCATTCTTCTGCGTCATGGCCTTCTTCGTTGCAGTTTGTGCACATGATTAATTGCAGACCATTGTCTTTCAATAACGGACAGTGTTTTGTAGTATGGCCCAATTTCCTGCAAAGTGGGCACATAGGTGTTGGGCAATTTTCAGCTGTATGGTACCTACTATTACAGATTTCGCAGAGTTCTGTAATCTTTGGGAATCTTGTGCAGGTGTTTGGATCGTGACCACTTCCTTTGCACTTCCAGCATGTTTCATATTCAATTATAAATGGGCATTGGCTGACTGTATGGCTCATTACTTTGCAATATTGGCAATAATTTCCCTTTGATCTATTCATTTTACATGCGTCGATGGAATGTCCCTGGGTGTTACAATATTTGCAAATAAGCTCTATCTTGTTTCTGGTGAATTTGCAATCGTATGATACGTGGTCTCTGTTTTTACAGTATACACATGCCGCGTTATTACAAAATAATGCTTCGTGGTTTGGCTCTCTGCATATTTGACACGTGTATGTTACTGGGTTTGTGTCATATTTCTCGAGACTGCATAGTACACTAGCTGAGTCGCCTCTCAGTATGTTTTGTTTCTTTAACCTCGATTCGATGTCGATGGCCTCTTGTATAAGGACGTTTAAATCGTCTTTCTGCTTTAACTCTATTCTAATTTCCTGCTTTAACCCGTTTCTAAAGCTTTTTTCTGCGTCGTTTTTTATCGTCCTGTCAAAGTCCTGTATGATTTGTTGATTTATGCCTGTTTCCATTCTTTTTAATTCTTTAATTTGTATTACTAGTTCCTGTAATCTATTCCCGTAGCTGAGTACTGTTTCGTCTGGTTTTTGTGTCAATTCCGTTAATTTTCCATATAAACTGTGTATGTTTTCGGTAGATGGGAATAATAACCTTATTGCTTGAATAAAATCATTTACGTTATTTATCGGTGAATTTATTAGTGCCTTGTATACTTCTCCTTTTAATTTAATTTTTAGAATCGGGATTAGACCTGGTTCATCTACGGGTGTTATAATGTTTTTAGCATGCTTTAATTTTTCAATGTATTCTATGACCGAAATGTTTTTCCCATCGAATTCTGGTATTAAATTTGCTACGTATTTTAGAGGTAATCGAAGAGGTTGGATTTGATTTTGCTGGTTTGTCATTTTATTTCCCGGACTTCCACATATGAGTGTTAAATTTCCTTCGCTACTTTCTCCGTCCAGATTTCCTACTAGGCTTGGCTGTTCTGTAATTCCTTCAATTTCAAGTAGGGATATGTCGTTTTTGTAACTGTTGTTTATTGTTTCGTTTAATGTTTCGGTAGTGTTTCTATTATCTTGGGGGCTTATTCGGATTAGTGGGGAAGTGAAAATTCCTGTTTGTTTGTTTTTATTAGCTGAATTACTTGGATTGATTGTAAATCCTATGTCTTTATCTTGCCAACTGGCACCTCCGTTATCGGTTTGGTTAGTGTTTATGGTTAGATTCTTTACGTTTTTTGTTCTGGGTATTGCACCTAATTCTGTATTCGCGTTTGATACCTCGGTTGTAGCTTTTGGTGTGAAGTCAAATGTTCTTCGTTCTGTTGGTGAACGTGGTGTTTACGGCTTTGTAAAAAGGCTGATGCGTGATTACGATCTTCTACAATACTTTTGAGTTCAGGATTTTCTTGTGTCCTGCTTCTTGTTAAACTATTTTCGTCTTTAATGTTTTTGTTATCCGTTGGCTTAAAATTCTTATTATTCATTTGAAAGTTTCATTATTTGTAATTATTTAGTGAATAAATGAGTTAATTTTATGTTTAGGTGAATTTTATGTTTACTTTGTAGCAGTATCTCAATTAATTGATAATGTTGTATATTGAAATTGATTCGAAAGTGAATTTCTTGAATTATTGTTGAAGTTGCAGACAAAGATTTATATTCTCGAGTTAGATTTTTTTATGAGTCTACCCTATATTACACGTTAGTAGTGCCTGTTGGCGTTCGATTCGTATCGGAACCACTGTAATGTCGCGGAGTTCTCCCTCTCACTGAGTTCTCCGCGTACTTTTGTATGATTTAATCTACGTTGTTAGTTAGGTAGAGGTTCTTACTTACCTTTCGCTGGGCGAGGATACCTGTAGAAATAAGTCGTCCTGGTGGATGTAGACAGTAGGGTAGACGTTAATTGAAGTTCACACACTTCCGAGCACAACAAATGTTTATTGGTAGTTCGTACAGTTCTTAACTTGCGCGTGTTTTCCAATTGACGAATTGCTCTGTCGGGTCTCTGGGTCCCGTAGCAGAGTCGTATTTTGCGGATTTTGTACGCGTGTTAGAATAAAATCCGGATTCGCGTTAACGGACTGGCCGATTCTGAACGAGTTTCACGGAAGTGATCGGGTCGCGATGACTTTGAGTCTGCACTAAATTTGATCTGATACGAGTTCTGTACTATAGTTGGTCTGTACTCGGGCGGTTTGGTCTCGTTATTATATATTGATTAATGAGGTCGACTTTTGATTTGGCAATTCGGGTGAACCACCTCGTCCGGATCGTCAGCGTTCTCGCCGTACGACGACCCGGCTGAGTTGCTCACTCAGAATTTTTGCGGAGCGATGAATTTGGATGGTGCAATAGAAGTTCAAAGAATTTGTATCGCGAAATGTAAGTTTAAAGAATCTGTATAGCGAAATATAAGTTTAAAGAATTTAGGTCGCGAAATAGCGGCTTAAAGAGTTTGGGTGGCGAAATAGAAATTTTAAAGAATGCGTCACAGGACGTGACACGAGCATTCCCCTATCCGCCACCTGGGGACGCGCCACGTCGGGGTATCACCTCCCCGCCCAGCCAGTACACTTGGCCAGGTCCGTGGAACCTAACCTAACCTAACCTAACGTAACCCTAACCTTTTTTTTTTTTTTACGAGGGGGAAAATGCATTACGCACGCTGAGCTGGTGGTCGCTCGGGAGTGTGGGACTGCTATGGTTGTAGCCTACCCACTAAAAAACCCACCTCGATTCCTGGTGCCGGTCTTAAAAGACCCCTCCCCCGGAACCGCTAGTCAAGCATTACTTCGGGGGGGGGGGGGGGGCGACATATCGGCTATTTCGAAAAAGTACATCCCCCTCTACTGTTAATTTAGACCTTCCGTCACCCAAGTAGTGTTATCACTACACCTGGTCAGTTCATTTAAAATATCAGAGGGTTAAAGGCCCTCAGTCTAGTTTCGTTTAAAACTTTTGCATTTGCTTGCATCAAAAATATAAAAAACATAAAATTTCAAGATTGATAAAACATATAAATAAATAATTCAATAAATAGATAATAAAACTCCGTAACTTCTGTGATAAACTAGGTTAAAATAAAATATCGAATAACCTTTCACCAGAAGTACTCCAAATAGTACTGTATATAGTGCACATCCACCATTTTTCGTAATAATTTATCTTTTCTACTCTTCGTATCTTCTTCTTCTCCTTTTCTTTTGTCTGTTTGTCTACGTCTACCTCTCCTTACTACCTCAAAATTACGTCCTATTTCCTGTCGTTATTATTGACCTTTGTCTCACTCTCTCCATTTCTTCTTTTTCTTTTAGAGCCTTTGTAACGTACCCTATTACCGTGTTTCTAGTCTCTTCTTTCTTCAGGAGTTTCATAAAATTTTCTTTGTTGAAATCTTCCTGTAAGATGATGTCCAGTTCTCTTCTCTCTGGTGCCCACCTGTCGCACTCGAACAGGAAGTGCACAGTGTCGTCCACAATTCCTGGGCAGAAAACGCAAAATGCTGACTCCCTTTTTTTAATCTTGTTTAGGTATGCTTCAAAGCAGCCATGTCCCGTTAAAATCTGCGTTAGGTGAAAACTTAAAATACTTGGACCCCACGTAATCCAGTCTGCAATTTTTGGGATCAGGTCATGTGTCCACCTGCCTTTTTCCGAGCTGTCCCATCTTTCCTGCCACACCTCCACGGGCATCTTTTATCAGTCGGTCAGTAGCAGTAGCTACCTCCTCTTCTTTCTCTTTTGCACTAGTTTCTCGTTTGTTAAACAGGTATTCCCTTTCTCTAACCACCAGGTCTAATGGTACCTGTCCCGTCAAAACACACAGTGCATCAGCTTATACCGATATATATGTGTCAGAGATCATGATCGATCAGAGGTTCTCGGGTAAGTGCTGTGCCTTTTGACACAGTCCTCTTGCCAGAGGGTCCCCGGACCCTCCCCACTCCGTGGCGAGATCCTTTATTTCAAATCCTTATCTCTCTGCACGCGCCATGCAGCACCATGACTTTGGGTCATCGGCCACATGCGCATTTCTTGGAAGCTCGGCGATCGAACTCTCTATCGCCGTTTCATATACAAAACATCCGCGACTCTTAGAATTCGTCGCACCTCAGGTATCAACTACCGCCGGCCCAAGTCCGATGACAGACATATGGCTCGGGGTATCGATATTCCAAAGAACCCTGAAAAGTCGGTTAGAGTCCTTGAAAAGCAGGTCAAAGCTCCAAATGCATTGACTCTGCCACGTGTCGACCCTTGCGTGCGTGCTGACGCTAACATATGCATGGGCGACCCTGAGTAGCGCTGTTCTCTGAACGCTTGTTAGGATGCCAACGTTCCCTTTAAAATCCATCCCTATTGCCCAAATCGGCGCAGCATATAGGATCACGGACTCAATTACCCTATAATACAATTTCCTGGCCGTAAACCCCGCACCCCGCATATTTGGCATCAGCAGCGCCAGCGAGTTTGCATATTTGAGTGCCTTGTTGCACACCGTGATTATGTGCTTTTTATACGCCCTGTTCATCTCTAGTGTGACACCAAGGTATTTTACCTCCTTTGACGGCTTGATGTCCACTTGCCCGCACTTAATCTTTAGCCCCCCGGCCGCCTTTCTGCCGGTCAGAAGGATGGCCTCCGTTTTATGATGTGCAAGACTTAAACCCTCCTTCTCGTACCAGGTTGCCATGTCCCTTATCGTCAACTCCGCTACTCTTTTCATTTCTCTTAGATCATGGTCTACTACCACCACCCCTATATCATCGGCATACCCTACAAGGTGAACGTTTCTCCTCGTGTTCATCCTGAGAAGGCCGTCGTATACCACATTCCATAACAACGGGCCGATCACGGAACCCTGTGGTACTTCTCCGAATACCTGGTATTTTGTTTCTTTATCTTTTCCCCTGTAAATGATCCATCGATCCTGTAAATAACTACGTACGATGTTTATTAATTCTGGTGGGAAGCCTCTTTCTTTCAGGTTTCTTATAATACTGTCCCACCTGACAGTATTAAAGGCGTTCTTAACATCAAGTAAAACTAGTAGGCAATGTCTCCCGAATTTCCTTGCCTTCTGGTAATGCTCCATGACCAGTTTCATCGCATCCAATGTGGACCTCCCCTTGCGGAAACCAAATTGATTTGGGGCAAAATCATATCCCTCAAGTGCCAGTAGCAGTTTGTCTTTTACTGCATGCTCAAACATCTTTGCTATGCAGGAAATTATTGTCAGAGGTCTGTATGCCTTTTCCGACATGTTGGTCGTTTTCCCTTTAGGCAATAGTACCAGTCTACCGGTCTTCCACACGGTAGGCCAGTACCCTCTTTTGTAGCATATATTAAAAATATGCGCTAACCATCTTGACGCGTTTAATCCTATCTTTTTGGCGGCTGCCGATATGATACCGTCCGGCCCCGGTGCCTTCTTTGCCGACATCTTTTTCGCTATTTTGATGACATCTTCCTGTGTTATATACCTGTGGTATACAGACGGTGTTGGTTCCTCTTGTTCCTGTCTCCTCATCTGTATCTTTTCTGTGGTGCTGTCTTCTGCTTCGTTTGTTGTGTCCACCAGATTCGGCCTTAGGATTAACAGCTTGGCTACCACACCATCCACTTCCTCCGAGGATAGTACATCCGGCTTGGTTACTTTACCCTTAACTGTCCTCATGATTAGTTTATAAGGCCTTCCCCATATATCCTTATCGACCTCTTGTAATAGGTTTGCCCAGCTGTTCTTTTTCGCCTTCCTGATCTCCGTATTGAGGTCCTTTTTGCACTTTTTGTATACCCTTGTGGCCTCCTCTATGGTTTCATGGTCCATTCTAGCCCTATCTCTCGTAAGTCTTCTCCTCGCTTTTTGTGCTAGTTTTGTTTTTTAACCGACTTCGAAAAGGAGGAGGTTACTCAATTCGATCAGTATGTATGTTTTTTTTTGTGTGTTCACCGATTACTCCGAGATGGGTGTACCAATCGGAACGAAACCTTTTACATCTTGTAGGGTATGTCTTCCGGTTGGTCCCATTGAAAAAAAATTTTTCATTTTTTCATTGTTATTGTAAAATACAGGAAGTTTTTAATATCAAAATTGGACGATTTCAATGAACTTTTAATATGTTGTCGGGGAAATGATTCTGAACAACTTTTTCATTATGCATAATTAACGGAAAGCTTTAGTTTCCGAGATATTCGTAAAAAACTATTGTTACTACTACATTGAATTCTACGTATGCCTACGTGTCTTTACCGGTGTATGAGTCAGCATGCAGTCGCCGATTCTCTACTGTTTCTTGTATACATGTATACTCTCCAAGGCATGAACCGATTGCGATGAAACCTTTCACATTTCCGCGATATCTCACTTGCAAAAATTTATGCAATTTGTTATTGTTAATGACTATTGTTATAACTTGTATGGAACTTGTTATCGCTAAAAACTATCGTTATTGCAATTAACCAATAAGAACGGTAAACCACCTTACGGCATCCTACAAATACTGCTCGTTCCACTAAAAAGTGTGAAATAAAATAATTTTTAACAAAAAATACAACCGACTTCGAAATGCACTAAAAAGTATGAAATAATTTCTACTTCATTTATACAAATACCCAACAGCTATTAATGAAACCTATTTACTCGTTAAATAGTATACTAAATACATTTCAACCTTTTCGGAGGCGGCGCAAAATTAAAAATACCCGAATATACGATGCTGTCAATAATGATTTGATAGGTTATCGACGCTTGAACCTTCCTAGTATAAGAAAAGTTTTTGATTTTGCGCCGCCTCCGAAAAGATTGAAATGTATTTAGTATACTATTTAACGAGTAAATAGGTTTCATTAATAGCTGTTGGGTATTTGTATAAATGAAGTAGAAATTATTTCATACTTTTTAGTGCATTTCGAAGTCGGTTGTATTTTTTGTTAAAAATTATTTTTTCAGCTATCTCCTTATTCCACCATGGAACGGGCGTGCGTTTATTGTTTGGTCCGCCGTACCTGGTGTACCTGTTCACTAATTACTTCTACCAGGAACTTGTCTACTTCCAGGGTGGTGTGTGTCCGTGGTCGCTTATCCAAGTTTTCATCCCCGAATTTCTTTAAGAAGGCTTCGACGAAACCTTCCTCATCGAGCTTACCCTTTTCTATCTCAAACGGTGAGACTCTTACCCCTTTATACTGGGTCGGCTGAAACGTGTGCAATACATATTTATGGTCAGACGCCGAGTACTCCTCCACGACTACCGATTCTGCCAGGTCCTGTAATGCTCTCCTATTGCAAGACATTATGTCTATCTTCGTGCCTCGTCCTCTGTCACATGTAGCTCCTCCCTTCGTAACTACGGGGAAAAGGTCTACCGTATTGCAAAACTCGAACAGCTTTCTCCCCCTGCTACACCATGTGTCCGCGCCCCATAGAGGTGATTTTGCGTTAAAATCGCCCATAACGATCTTCTCATCTGTCTTTTCTTTTAGAGTATTCAATTCCTCAGCTAGCGAGTCCAACAGATCCTCATACTCTTGTGCGGTACTATTTGGCGATGCGTATACACTAACAATATACATATCGTTAAATCTAACGATAACAAAACCGTTCCCACTTTTAATTAAGGAGATATTTCTTCCAGCGGTTATACCCTTGTTTGTTATAAAGGTTGCCGCTCTACCCGTATTATCCACGAACCAGTTCTCCGGAACCCGGTATGGTTCCGATACTACCACAAGGTCCACCCCGTAACTATCCGCGGTAGTCATTAGTAAGTCGTGGGCAGTACTGCAATGATTCAGGTTTATTTGTAATATTTTAACTTTGCCTTTTAACTCTTAAGGCCTCCTTATATATACGGCACTTCACTGAGGCCGCCACGTGGCACACGTTTTCTTCCGGGAGTAACACAGAGTGTTTTGTTACAGGCTACACAGAGCCTGCATCTGGGTGGGTTGACACATTCCCTCATCTGATGTCCAGTCTCCCCGCATTTCCTACAAAAGCCACCTTCTTCACTGCTCTTGCAGTTTATGGCCACGTGTCTTAAATCATGACACCGAAAACAGCGGAGCAGGCGTGGGATCTCTTTAACCAGCACTATAGTCCAACCGATCTTTATCCTACCCTTTCTAATCAAGTTTGTCATATCCGGCGCCGGGCCCTCTATCACCGCAATCTTGTTTTGTCTCGGGTCCACCTGTAAGACCTTAATCCTAATATCTAGGGCCTCATGACCCAGTTCCCTTCTAATCGCCTCTATCACCTCTTCTTTTTCTACCGAGGGATCTATTCCCCTTAATTCCACATCTACCTTTTGTTGTAGCCTAGCTACCTCCACCTCCGGACCTAGTTTGCCATCTATTTTCCTCTTAAAATCCTCTAGGTCCGCACCAGGGGTGAATTTTATGAGTAGATTCCCTGCCCTCGTCTGTTTGACAGTCTTTACCCCTTCAGGTGAGGAGCCAGCCCCCCCTTTAACCTTCCTCAGTATGTCCGCAAAAGACGTCTCCTTGTTAAACCTTACCGCTATAGCTTGCGGCTTTGCAGGTCCAGGTCTTCTTTTAGGGGTGCCCTTTACTCCCTCCCTGTCACTTCTTGGTTTCCCGTCTACCTTTTTTCGTTCCTCATCCGCTCTATCTCTATACCTATCTTTTTCACTTCTCCTCCTCCTGTCTTGGACCAATTCCCATACCTGTTCCCTAGGCCCCCCCCCTCTTTCCTTGGGGTTTCTTCACTCCCCTTCCTCTTCCTCACTTTTCCCTCCGGCATTCCTTCCACACTCGAGAGGAAAAACCTCGTTTTCTTTCCCGCGTTTTCCGTGGGTGGGGTAATCTCCTTTCTCTTGTGTCTGCTGGTCGGTAACGGTGGGAAATCCTTGTCCATCTCGTCACCCGTCTGTGTCGCCATATCTTTACACTTTCTTTTTAATTCTTTTTCTTTTACAGGAACAGGAGCAGGAACTTCGTCATGGTCCGTCCCCGTCATCGCTATCCCGACGTCCATGGCTTCCTCATCACTGGTAAGTGTATCTACGTTTTTCCTTGTACTTTTTCCTTTACCTACCCTCGCCTCTGTTTCACGCACAGTGTGGACTTCCTTCATCCCTTCCACCACGTCCGTCACATCCTCTAGGCAGCATCCCATGGATATATACGCTTCCCTTATTTCCGGGGCCACATTTCCGCTTTTTAAGATAAACTCTTTAATCACTACATTGTGGTCCTTCATTAAGTCTAGCATCTTAGAGATTGTGCTGATGCTGGCGTCCAGTTTCTCTTCCAGCGTCATCCTCTTCTTACTGGGCTTACTTATTACATCCTTTTCCTTGTTCGTCGTCTCCAATATCTGGGGGGGATCTTCACCCTCGTCACCCGTGAGATCCACCGGATCCACACGGCCTAATGGGTTTGCTTTTTCCCTTTTATATGTACTCCTACCGGGTGGTGATTGCGATAACCTCGGTTTCCTAGAAAAGACATCGTCCTTCCTAACCGCACGCAACCATCCTTCCATGTCTTCGCCAGTAGCTTTTACCGTCACAGCGGCCTGGCGGTCTGCCGTCTGTGATGCACAGTTGCTAGATGACGACGCGGTGGGGCCTGTACACACACCCACATCCGCGCCGGTACTGGAGCCACCGAGAACTCCTGCACCGTAGTCTTTTTTCCTTCTTAACTTTGTGTTGTCCATTTCGATTTTAAATTTTTGTAGAGTAGTCCTTTTGTGTAGCCGTAGTCGTCAATTATCCGTCTGATCATATCGTTGTCCAAAAAGTTTTACCATGTTGTCATAAGAGAGAACCGTCCGTTACCCCGATCGTGTACTCGATTCTAGTACCTATAAACTCGCCATTTCGTCGCTAGTAAATCCGTCCAGTACAACACCAATTAAATAAATTAATAAATAACTGCACAGAAATTTGTAGAAAAACAAAGAATTTATAGAAAACAAAAGACATAGCCACCAACATCGCCTTTTTGTTTGTTGCTATTTAGGTCAGTAACTACAACGTTACTAGCCTGGATAGCTCCACTTATTTAATCGGCACTCATCACAAATCCAAACCACTGATGACTTATTTCGGTGTTTTGCGGGTTCCCGTAGACCCCAGCCCCTTAATCCATTGCACCCGTCCTACTCTGGGTTCTTAGTGTCCCCAGCCCCCAAAACTAGGTGGGCCCTACCTACACTGGGTTCCGCGGTGCCCCAGCCCCTTGATTATGAGTACCGTGTCGACATAGGGTTCTTAAGGACCCCAGCCCCTTAAACAGTTGCACCCGCCCTACTCTGGGTTCTTAGTAGCCCCAGCCCCTGCACTAGGCGGGCCATACAAACACTGGGGTCCGTGGTGCCCCAGCCCCTTAATTATGTGGGCCGCGCCGACCGTGGGTTCTTAAGGACCCCAGCCCCTTCGGCATGGTGACCCTACTCGTCCTGGGTTATCTTGGACCCCTATGGGTCATCTTGGACCCCCGCCAAAGGTCATTTTTACTTTTGGTGATAAATTCACATTTCCACCGCGCATTTCTCTTCGCGCATGACGTCAGCACTACGTCATGGGGCTATAGGGTCCCGTGGGGTCCTCACCAACCCAGGGGTCCTCAGGCACCCCTGGGTCATATTGACCCCCGGGGTCACTAAGGACCCCGAAAATATATTTTTTCAAATCCGCAATAAAAATTTCGAGGCACCAAAAACTCGCAGACTACTATAGTGCACAAATCTTCGGGAACCTACTGTATCCGGTCATGCCACGCGCACGTCTACCGAGTCGATGACGTCACTATTGAACTTACTTAACTGACGTGCCTAGTAGAAATCAAAATTTACAAGGGGGGTTGTACCCCTTTCATTTCGCAACTATAAATCTTATATTTTTGGTATCGAGAAACTATGACGTGTTCCTGTCTATCCCGTACATAAGACCCGACCCGTCTAGATCGTTTTCAGTACTAAATTGCTTTGGTACAGCCTTTAAATTTTTCATAAGAACATTTCCTATGCGCAGGGCGCTTAAGAGACTAAGTACTTTGTTATTCTTCTTCGTACGGTCGTAGAGTACGCAAGCGCGCGGGCTCGACAGCAATCTGATTGGCGGAGATCTAGTATGCGCATGCGTACGTTCGCGACAACTGGTAGATTGACGCTAATTCCGTTTCCGTCTGTCTCTGCCGTTTCCGCTGTCTTCCACGTGCCTGTGTTTCCCGTGTTCATCGTGATATTTCGTGATAAAATGAGTTTTAACCACTCACCAGTGTTGTCTCGTCTTCTATGATATGTGTGAAAATACCGTGTACCTCGTGTGGTGTGTAAAAACCATTTTCTATGTTGTCGAGATGTGCCAGCATGCTCCTAAAGTGCCGGTGCCCACGTGCTCGTCTCCATCTTGTGTATCAGCCTCGTGGATCAAAATATTCCTGAGTCAGTGGATTTGTTCATAGTTCTGCCTGTATTGTGTCACCCACTGAACCTCTTACACCCTTTGTATCCGTTTCTTGTATTTTTTTGTGAAGTGCAGTGCTAATTTAACGTCTGACTTTAAAATCCTCCATTCCACCTGTCACTTTCAGTCACATGTTCGATCGTTTTTCTCTATATGTTATGATCCCACCCATATTATTTAACATTTAATTATTGTAACTAAACGTTAAAATAATTAAACCACTTGTGTACATAAATTTATTATTTACACCAACTCATTCCCGATTTTCCCGTGTGTATTGCCGGAGCGGACCCGGCACACGTCCGCTCTCCACGGCGTACCGCACTGCCCAACCTAACCCTTTTTTTTTTTTTACGTGGAGGAAATCTTCGAAAGACGCCCCCAGCCCCCCTGCGGAGGAGCCGGGGGTAGTGCTGGATTTTTACCGGCTAAAACCACCACGGTGACCTGCACAGGGCTGTGGTAAGGGCCCCGGGACATCTAACGAACAACACTGGGACCCTCCCACCCTTGGCGCATAGCGCCCCATCTCGGGGGAGGATCTAACCTTTGACCCTCCCCCTAAGTGCCTGCTCCACCAACGTCAGGGGCCACACCCGACGCCGGCCAGTCCTCGGGCCGCGTGCAATGGCGACCGGGGCCCCAGCCCCGGCCACCTGCGGCCCAGCGACTCCAAATGGGAGCCGCTAGATCTGTGATGGGGGGAGAGGGCAAGTCCCTCCCCCATCCAATCCCCCTGGGGGAGGCCGGAGACTCCCCCCACTACATCTGCCTTGGGGAGGAGCCAAAACTCCCCCCCAACCTATCACCCTGGGGGAGGCCTAAGCCTCCCCCCACTACATCTACTTTGGGGGGGAAGCCGAAGCCCCCCCCTCATCTTGTTAGGGGCGGTGGGCAGGATTATCAAGGCCCACCGCCCCGGAGCATATTTCTTACCACGCTCGCCGGCGAGAGATCCACCCCCAACTCGCACTGCAGGGCGTGACGGGCCCGCCAAACACTGGACAGTGCTCCAGTGTGTGTTGCGCGGAGTCCCGCCCCGCCCCGCAGTGATGGCATATAGCCGTCGCCGCACTACGAATCCGGCACAGGAAGTCACCAAAGCGACCATGCCCGGTGAGCACCTGTGTGGTCCGGAAGGTGATCTGACCAAAGCCGCGGTCCCGCCATTTCTTGATGACGGGCAGGACCGCCCCGACCGCTCGCTGGCCGGCGGCGCCACTCGCGATTATCTCGCGACGCCACCGGTCCACGGCATCCTGTCGGGCCTGGCACCTCCATTCCCACTCTGGCGGGTCTTCTCCAGCCTGGCGGAGGCCGCGCAAGCGCCAGAAAATCGTGGCGCAGGCCTCCGCCTCGTACTTGAAAGGTACGAGACCCGCCGGAGTCATCGCCGCTGCGTGGGAGATCGTGCGGTATCCCGTCACGACCCTGATGGCCATCCTCCTTTCCACTCGCCGCAGCACAGTTTGGCTGCGGCGAGACGCCATCAGGGCCTCAGCCCATATGGGCGAGCCATATAGGGCCACGCTCCGCACGATCCCCGTGTAAAGGCGGCGAACCTTCTCGCTCGGCCCCCCGATATTGGGCAGCACCCGCCCAAGGGCGTTTGCTACCATGTCTAATCGGGCGGCAAGGCGGTCGAAATGCCTTTCGAAGTGCCAGTGGCTGTCCAGGTGGAGGCCAAGATACTTGAACCCTTCACCCACCTGGACCCTGGTGTCACCTACCCGGATCCAAGACTGGGGCGGCGGTGCAACCTCACGCCGAGGCGAGTAAAACCACATCGCCTCGGTCTTGTGGGGCGCTATCTGTAGTCCCAGCCTCCGGATCGCCGCTGCGACGGCAGCCACGCCAACCTCCGCTAGACGACTGGTCCTGCCCCAGTCCCGGTCGGTGGCAAACATGTGGGTGTCGTCTGCAAAACACGTAATGCTTACACCGTCCGGGACCACGACTCGCAAAGCTGGGTTGTACCCCACATTCCACACTGGGGGCCCCAAACGGGACCCCTGGGGACCCTAACCTAACCCTAACCTAACCTAACCCTAATCTTTTTTTTTTTTGGAGTTAATGGAACAGGAAAATGCCTTTATGCACGCGCGGGCTACCCTCTGTTCGCACTATTTGGCTAGAGAGGACCCGGGCAGTGTGGGACTCGTATCCCCTGAAGGGGGGCCTGGCGCGCATTGGTGGGGGCAAACCCAAAGAGGCAACCCAGAAGGGGCAACCTGATAGCCCTACCCGAAAGGGTGGGCTCAAAAGATAGGGTCACAGCCCGGAAGGGGCGACCCGGCGGTGCCCGGAAGGGGCATCTGCGGCCTGATACAATACCCGCTAAAAACCCCTCCCCTAACGTAGGCCGCCAGAACCGTTTCATACTTAGAAGGATATCCAACATGAACGAGCGATAGCCGCAACGGCGCTTCGGCTCAAGCTTACATAAACGCTTTTCGTCCACCCTCAATCCACCATGCGCGTATCAAGCTATAAGGGATTGAGGATCCACGCCGTTACACCTCCGATCGAGCGGTAGGATGTTTCAACCTGTACCACGTAAGTACAGGATTTTTCTTCGGCCACGACCAGGAACCGGAGGATTCCCAACCCGACCGGTGGTCGCGCCATGTGTTCGCCTGTCAAGACAGGGCTTCTTCGTCGGTCACGATCAGGACCCGGGACTTCGCATCTCCCGGTTGATCGTCCCAATCTTCGTCCACCATGGTAGGTCGAGAATGATGATGTGGCTTTTCCTTGAAGTCGTCACGCCCACCTGTCCTTCCACGAGGACAGGCCATTTTTCTTCACCAACGATCGGCACCGGGGGGATATCCTCGAGGATCACACCATCCCGGCGTGACCGCGCCACCTCTTCACCAGCCTGCAAAGCGAGGTCGGGGCTTCCTCTTCGGCCACGACCAGGAACCGGAGCACCCTGCTCGACGGGTGATCGCGCATTGTATTCACCTGCCTGCCATCAGCGAGGTCAGGGCTTCCTCTTCGGCCACGACCAGGAACCGGAGCACCCTGCTGGACGGGTGATCGCGCCATGTATTTACCAGCCTGCAAATGCGAGGTCAGGGCTTTCTCTTCGGCCACGACCAGGAACCGGTGGACTTTCCCACTCAACGGGTGGTCGCGCCCCCGATTCACCTGCCGGGCAAATGCCAGGACAGGGCTTACTCTTCGGTCACGATCAGGAACCGGGACTTCGCATCTCCCGGTTGATCGCCCCAAATCTTCGTCCATCATGGTAGGTCGAGAATGATGATGAGGCTTATCCTCGATGTCGTCACGCCCACCTGTCCGAAACTCACCGGGACAGGCCATTTTTCTTCAGCAACGGTCGGCACCGGGGGGATATCCTCAAGGATCACACCATCCCGGCGTGATCGCGCCACCTCTTCTAAGGCTGCAACCCTCGATGACAAATCGTTGACCTAATTTGCATTAATTAATTAATTAATTTGCATTATCTACATCATATATACTCTTATATCCAAGGGCCTGTTTTTTTTTTTTTTTTTTTTTAACGAGGGAGGGAAATGCATTACGCACGCCAACAGGCAGTGTGGGACTACCAGTTATAACTGGCATACCCACTAAAAACCCTTCCTCGGTTTCGACCGCATGTTGTCCGATGCACCAACCACCCCCGGCACCACTGTAAGAGCATTACTTCAGGGGGGGGGCTTTCTACGGACTGGCCACGTGCATTGAGACGATTTTAATCGGCCTGTAGCTTTGGTCGTCATCCCAAACTAAGATTACCCCATATTAGCTATAACACATCGAAGACGTATTTGTCTATCTTATTGAAAAGATCCTATCTATAGCAGATCCCTATATTACACGAATATTGACAGGCAATTTACCTCGCTTTAAACTTCTAGTATAACCACTTTTACTATTAGATCCTCTTATTCATTATCCTGTTTATATACCAAGATTTTAGGTTTTTAACACATTATTCTGATAATCTTGTTTCCCTTTTAGGATTTTCATAATGAATTGCAGTACTATTGGCCTGGAGTTATCGTCTTTAATAAAGGTAATAAAATTATTTATTTCTAAATCCTCTTTGAGCTGGATATTCATATGTAATCTTTCCAGACACCAACAGTCGCAGTCAAACAAAGTATGTGCCGGGTCATCAGATGTCTCCGCACAGAACCAACAGCTGTCACTTCGTTGTTTCTTTGCCTTGTTTTTTAAGAATGTCCCGAAACATCCATGTCCTGTCAAAGTCTGCGTCAAATGGAAGTCGAGGTATTCAGGGCCCCACGTAATCCAATCCTTAATAATTGGGATCAATCTATACGTCCACCTGCCATTACTGGACAAATCCCAGGTACGCTGCCAGTTTTGTAACGTAACATATCTTTCCTCTTCTTTCTCTTTTTCACTGAGTTCCCTCCGTAATATGATTCTCTTGTTGAATATTCTCTCTCTTTCTTTAACCAGGAGTTCCAATGGCACCTGCCCCGTCAAGACACAGAGGGCATCGAAGGATACCGTGCGGTAAGCCCTTGCCACTCTAAGAAGTGCAGTACGTTGGGCTCTGTTTATAATATCAACATTACCCTTTCTTTTTAGGCCGGTTCCCCAGATTGGGGCCGCATACATTATTACGGACTCAATAACCTTGTAGTAAAGTTTTCTGGGTAAGTTACCGGCTCCATGTGTGTTTGGCAGTAATGGTGATAGTGCACCAGCATACTTTAAAGCCTTATTACACACGATATTTATGTGTGTCTTATAACCTAAATTCTTACCCAGAGTAACCCCAAGGTATGTGGCCTCTGAGGCCACCTTAATATCCACATCACCACATTTAAATATGATATCTTTTGGTGTTTTCTTTTCAGTGAGCAAAATTGCCTCTGTTTTATGGTGTGCAAGCTCGAGTCCTTCGCCGGTATACCAAACCGACATCTTCTTCAGAGTGGACTCAGCCAATCGGATCAACTTGGTCAAAATTTCACTAATTATGATTATGCCGATATCGTCTGCATATCCAATCAGGTATACATTTTTTCTCATTTCCATTTTCAGCAGCTCATCATACAGGATGTTCCACAACTGAGGCCCAATCACGGAGCCCTGGGGAACCCCCCCGAAAACCTGCAAGCGTGAGTACTCATCATCTCCCTCATACAGAATCCTCCTGTCGTTAAAATAATTTTCTATCATTTCTACCAACACTCGGGGAAATTTACGTTCTTTCAGGCATCTAATAATGCTGGACCATCTGACCGTATTGAACGCGTTTTTAACGTCCAGCATTATTAACATGCAATGGTGGCCATCTCTTCTCGCTCTAGTACTGTGCTTTGTGATTTCAGACATGGCATCCAAGGTGGAAAGGCCCTTTCGGAATCCAAATTGATTTTGGGCGAAGTCACAATGGATGAGCGTATTCAATATTTTTTCTTTTACGATGTACTCTAGCATTTTGGCCACACACGAAATAATCGACAGGGGCCTGTATGACTTTTCTTGGTCGATGGACGACGGTTTTTTGGACGTCGGTTTACCTTTTGCGAGAAGGACTAATCTCCCCGTCTTCCAAGGTTTCGGCCAGTACCCCTGCGAGTAGCATACATCAAAGATGTATGCCATCCACTCAGAGGATTCGATACCTATAGTTTTGGCCACTCTTGAGGTTATCCCGTCGGGTCCTGGTGCCTTCTTAGGAGCTAAGCGAGCAGCCGCTTTGATGACCTCTTCCATTGTGATATGGGCCGTGTCCGGTGTTGTATCTTCATTTATGGTGTTTCTGCTTCCTACGACTGTGGGAGGTCTCGTGTTATCAGGATGTAAGATAAACATTTTATTAACCACCTCTTTGACTTTTTCGGCGCTAAGAATTTCTGGGGCCGCTCTACCCTTAACTGATTTCATCACCGCCTTGTATGGTCGTCCCCAAATGTCTTTATCTACTTCTCGAAGGAAACTAAACCAACTCTCTCGTTTTGCTATTCTAATTACTTTATTAAGCTCTTTCTTCTGTTTCTTATATTCTTTCAGCTTACTGTCAATTTCCTGTTCATTACAATGTTTTTTCCTCGCTCTAATGTATCGCCGCCTGGCAACCGAAGCCTCTTTACGCTGTTTGGCAACCTCTTCATTCCACCAGGGTGCCGGAGGGCCCTTTCTGCGGCCAATGGTCTTCAGCACCGTACTTTTCTTGATGATTTTATTCAAATCTGTAATAAAATCATCAACGTCCGCGATGGAGTTACGTCTGGTAAGTATCCCCTGCCTTTCATTACTATATTTTTTTAGATATAGGGTGAGGAATCTCTTCTCGTCTAATTTGCCTCTTTTTAGGTCAAGAATCGCAGCGCCTCTTGTCACCTTCGCACTTGCCAGGGGCGCTTATAACATGTAACAGGTATCTGTGATCGGAAGCCGAAAAAAATGTCCAAAACCTCTGAGTCAGCTATGAGCTTTACCACCTGTTTACTACAAAGCATTATATCGATCTTCGATCCCCCACCACGGTCGCAGGTATTTCCTCCCTTGGTTAGAATTGGTTGTAAGTCGGTAGAGGTGGCCATTTCGAACAGACTTCTACCTCGAGCACACCACTTATCAGATCCCTATAAAGGGGATTTCGAGTTGAAATCACCTGCAATTATAATACCGTGTCCTTTATTTTTACAGGCTTCCACCGCCGTTGTCAGTGTCACCAGGAAGTATTCGAATTCCTGGAGAGGCACATTTGGAGAGGCATATAGGCTGAAAATAAAAAATCCGCTGTATTCGACTGCTACAAAACCGCTGTTTTTAAACGAGATCTTAGTCCCAGGGTTGGAAGCACCACCCTTTCTAGTCACGAAAATCGCCGTACGTTCAGTCTGGTCAGTATACCAATCTTCCAGGATTCTAAAGGGCTCCGAGATCACCACCAGGTCGGCTTCGCAATCCCCCACTGTAATCATCATAAGGTCGTGAGCTGTTCTACAATGATTTAGATTGATCTGTAAGATCTTCATGAATTTAATTTCTTTACCCTAACGGCTTCTTTATATATAGGGCATTTCACAGAGGCAGCCAGATGGTTAACGTTATCCACACTAGCCCCTTTTTCTAGGCAAAGTCTACAGCGAGGCTCTTCCTTACATTCACGAAGACTGTGCCCTTCGGCTCCGCATCGCCTACAAAGGACGAAATCAGGTGCAGGGAAACGCTTACACGCCGCCGCAACATGCCCGAGCGCATGACATTTAAAACATCGCAATATCCGAGGTATTTCTCTCACACTTGCGATAGTCCATCCCACTTTAATTTTCCCTTTATCAATTAAGGTATTAAGGGCAGCCGCAGGACCCTCGACCACGGCTACTTTATTACGACGAGGATCTGTTCTAAGAATGTTTAGTCGGATTTCATTCTCTGGGCATTTTACTTCGGCACAGACAGCGGACAGGATCTCCTCCCCCTCTACGTCAGGGTCTATCCCTCTGATCTCCAGGTCGGTCCTTTCCTGGAGCTTGGAAATGGTCACCTCCGTTCCAAGCTTGCCCTCAATAGTCTTTTTAAAAGCCTCTACGTCCGCATTTAGGGAGAATTCAAGTAAAAGGTTGCCCGCCCTTGTCTGTCGGACACCCTTTATTCCTTCTGGCGAGGGTCCTGCCGTCCTCTTAACTCTTTTAAGGATTTCAGAAAAGGATGTTCCTGCCGCAAATCTGATCGCAATAGCTTGCGGTTTTATGCGTTTACGTTTTATCGTCCCTTTCATGTTATTTTTATCATTTACCGGGGTACCAAAGGTAGGGGTATCCGGGACAAGGTTTGGAGTTCCCGGCATCGGTCTCTTCTTCCTTCTCTTTACGAGCTCCCATTCGACCGCTCTAGAATCTCTATTTCCTTCTACTTCCGTTATGCCTATGTTAACAGTCTCAACTCTCCTCATACGAGGTCCAAGGGGGGCGGGGGCCTCTACCCTCTTAGTCTTTTTCCCCTCTTTCGCCAAAACAGGGGAGATCTCCTTCCTCTTATTTCCGGTATTCAGGGGTAACGGAGGGAACTCCATTCCGGGTGAGGTCTGCGTTTCCTTGGCGACACCCCTTCCTAGTCCCTCTTTGCCTACTTCATCCTTAGCTCTATCGGATTGTACTACCTTTCTTCTTAGCCTTCTGTCCGCTTTCCGGGCGACGCTCAATTGGTCCATTACATCCGCCATTTTTCCGACACAGGTCTCCATCTTCTGGATTGCTGTCGTGGCCGATGGTCTTAATTCCTTCTTATCAATATTCAGGACAATTGTACTAACTTCCACTAAGGTACGTACCAGACTATTCATCGTACTTATGAACAGATCAATTTTTTCCTCCACCATACTTTTATGCTCCATATTTACGGGTGTCGTTTCTATCAACGAGTCGTCTATAGTATAGGTCGATATATCATCCAGTTCATCCATGAGCGTCTTGTCCAACTCTTCCGTTGGCTGCATACTTCGGGTCTCACCAGACCCCCCAAAAGTCTCCTTCTTCAATCGACTAGAAAACCATGTTTCCACGTCAGTAGCCGATCTCAAGTTTTTAGATTTTTCAGGTTTTTCAGGTTTTTCACCAGACATCAATTTTTGCACAGTGGCCTGGTGCTCCACCTCCTGTGCGCCACAGTCATCGGATGACGACCCGGGAAGGCCTGCTGGCTCACCTCCCTTCTGGCCGGTACTGAGGGTTCCGACTCCCCCTGCACCGTAAGCATTTACTCGTTTCTTTTTGTTGTTGTCCATTGTTAATTAAATTAATTTTAGAATTTGTCCATAGGAATCGCCAAGTCGTGGTAAATAAATTTCCATCCAAAACGTCGCAACAGTCGCCGGAGAAACCATCCCGGAGAAAAAAAAAACAGTGTCGTGTTTGAATTACCACCTTACGCCCAAAAATATGAGTAAGGAAGAGAAGAGAGAAGAAAAAAGAGTGGAAAGGGAAAGAGAAAAAAGAGAAGAAAAAGGAAGAAAAAGAGAAGGGAAAGGGGAAAGAGAAAAGAGAAAAGGAAAAAAGAAGAAAGAAAAGAAAGAAAACAAAGAAGAAAGAAAAGGAAGAGAGAGGAGAAGAAAGAAAAGGAAGAGAGAGAAGAAGAAAGAAAAGAAAGAGAGAGAAGAAGGAAAAGAAAAGAAGAAAGGGGAGAAAGGAAGAGCGTATATTTTCCTCAATTCACACTTGCAGGTCGTGATTCTTATATTTTCTTTCGTCGGTCTGGTCCATCACTCAAGGTGTTATACTCTGGTGTTTGGTCCGCGGGAGCTATTTTATTTCACTCCTACCCTCCACGCACTCCGAAGAGTACGCGGCGAGCCTTCCCCTATCCGCCACCTGGGGACGCGCCACGTCGGGGTATCACCTCCCCGCCTATCCTGGACAACTAGGTAGGTTCGTGGTATATCCAAGGGCCTGGATAAAATCCTTCTAAATTTAATAAAGACCAACTCAAATCAATCACGCATGTACATGAAAGCACCAATTAATGATATTTAGTTGCAATCAAAGAAAATGTAGAAGGCAAGGAACAAGAAGAAACTGAAGTGGAGAGAGTAAAGCTGATTATGCAGCACAAAAGTAATTATTAGAGCGAATCAAACATGAGGGTAAATCATCCACATCAGGCTGCGATGAACACGGCTGTATTGAGAGCAAATAAATAAAGACAAGAAATAACAAAATAGAAGACAGCGTTAAGGGGGGACATACAATTAGAACTTTCAAAAATGCAAAATTTTTTTTTGCATAAATTGTTAGTTCAATTTGTCAAGAATATCATCCCAAAATTTGAAAAAGAAATTCAAAGTATTTTTGAAGCTATAGCCTCCGAGCGTGACACGCCTCTTGAGCATTGCTGAGGCCAAGCAAAACTTTAAACGCGTTTTTCTCGAAACATGATTTTTAGAATTGGCGGGAAATGTAACTCAAAAACAATTCAACCGAACTTTCTGAAATTTTTATCACAGCTTCAGAACACTATTACCTTGTCGCTAAACCTAATTGTTGTGTAAAAAGTACTTTTTATTGCAAAAAATATTGAAAAACTACACAAGAAAACCTCTAAAAAATGAACATTTTTCCAAACGCATGTAAATCTTCCAATTCGCAATTTTCAATTTGTATTTAGGTTCAATTAGAAACTATGGGTATAAGTAACAAGTTATTTCTGTTTCCAATGTTTCATAAGCGATCCATCGAAATAGCCGCAAAAATTAAATTAAACAAGTTCATATTCAATTTAATCGGTATCATCTGCGAGTAAGAACGGCTACCAGCTGTTAACAGACATCGCGACGGAAACACGAGAAGATCATCAACCCCTAAAGACAATATTAAATAAACAGAATCCGTAGTGTGTACTATGTAGCGGTGTTAAGTTGGCAGCGCTGCCCCCCGCTCGGTATGTTTTTGTTACCGGCACTGCCGCCAGAGTAGAAAAACACAGGACTAACCAAAAAGAGAGTGTCAATAAAGAAGCCTGTGCACTACGAAGTGATTTTGATTAGATAAGCCATCCGGAACAAGTGTAAACACTTCCGTGTCAGTTTTACACTGCCGATACGACGAAAAGTATATTTTGATCACACGGCAAATAACAACAAATTGGTGACCCCGACGTGATATCGTCCCACGTGGGTTAGTCGTCGACATGGCCGTGGAAGCCAATAAGGTGAGCATTAAAATTCCACCATTCTGGCCGGAAAAACCGGAAATATGGTTTTATCAGGTGGAAGCCCAGTTTGAAATTAATGGAATCACGACCGAACTCACAAAATTTAACTATCTCGTCTCGCAGTTAGAGCCAAAATACATAGAGGACATCTGGGATCTCGTTAATGATAAAAATGCTACTAATAAATATACCACAGCTAAGGAGAGGCTCTTGAGTATATTTCGAGAAAGTAAGAATAGGAGGATTAAACGGTTGGTCACGGGTATCGAACTGGGAGACATGAGACCGAGCCAACTCCTACAAAAAATGAGGTCATTGGCCACCGAGGACATCTCGGACAAGGTTTTAGGAACCTTGTGGCTGGACAAAATGCCCGATTATATTAAAAACATACTACTTGTGTCAGATGAGAGTCTGGATAACTTAGCAAGTATGGCAGACAAGATCGGCGAAATGAACCCACGTCGAGAACTTTGTACCACCAGTCAAGGCACTAGCCTCATGGAAGAGCTAATGCGGAAAATGGCAGACCTGGAATTACAGGTAGCCCAATTAGGGGCGAGCAGGTTGCCACGGCCCAGGAATCGCAGCACGGACCGCGGTGCGAGTAGCACCAAATTTAGGAACAGACGACGAAGCGGCAGCAGGAAGCGATACGATCCGAAGGGGAAATATTGCTATTATCACTTCAGATTTGGTGCTGGTTGCATACCGGGTAAGTGCACCTCCCCTTGCGCTTGGTCCCAGAAGCCAACGGGAAACGTAAGCCCGCAGCCGAATTAGCGGTGGGTTCTGCTGCTAATGATACACCAAATCGCCGCAAACACCGCCTATTTGTAAAAGATAAAACAACGAACCAGAACTTTTTGATAGATAGTGGTGCTGACGTGAGCCTAATCCCGGCCACGAAGAACGACAAGGAAACGTGCGATTTTAAATTGTACGCGGCAAATGGCACCGAAATTCCGACCTATGGAATCAGGGTGCTGACCTTGGACTTGGGCCTGCGTAGGGCATTTCAATGGCCGTTCGTGGTAGGAAAGATTTCCAAGGGAATAATAGGGGCGGACTTTCTCAACAAATTCGGGTTATTGATAGATATAAGTAAAAAGAAACTAATCGACGGGGTAACTAATCTCGCAGTAAAAGGAGAAATTACAGCCGTCTCGCAGAGCACCACGGTAAGCCTGTTGGACAAAAATTTGAAATACTACAATATACTGTCAAGATACCCACAAATCACAAAACCGAATTTGCTAATAACCAACGTCAAGCATGGTGTCCAGCATCGTATCGTTACAAGAGGACAACCAGTGCATTCAAAAGCAAGGCAGCTCGATCCCAAGAGGTTTAAAATCGCAAGGCAAGAATTTCAATACATGTTGGATAATAATATTATCAGGCGGTCAAATTCACAGTGGGCAAGCCCCCTTCATTTGGTAACAAAAAAGGACGGGACTATGCGGCCGTGTGGGGATTACAGAAGATAGAACGATGTAACAATCCCGGATCGGTATCCCGTCCCCAGAATTAATGATGTCAATCACATCCTGAGAGGTAAAAAAATATTCTCAAAAATAGATTTATTTAAAGCATACTTTCAGATTCCAATAGCCGAAGAAGACAAAGCGAAAACCGCTGTCATTACGCCGTTTGGGCTGTTTGAATTCAATGTTATGAGCTTTGGACTACGAAATGCACCCTCCACGTTCCAGCGCTTCATGCACCAGGTGCTTCAAGGACTACCCTTTGTTTTCTCGTATCTGGACGATATCCTGGTGGCGTCCACATCAGAGGAAGAGCACAAGAGGCACCTGAACTTAGTGTTCAGAAGATTAAACGAACACGGATTAAGGATAAACTTACCGAAATCGACATTTGGAGTGGAAGAATTAGATGTTCTGGGATACCATATTACATCGAAGGGAGTCCTACCACTACAGGAACGAGTAAAAGCGATTCTAGAGTACAAATTACCAGCTACAGTTCACGAGTTGCGGACGTTCCTAGGCATGGTCAATTTCTATCGTCCCTTTCTAAAAAACGCAGCGCACAGTCAAGCCGTCCTACACGAATACTTAAAAGGTGCAAGAAAAAGGGATAAGAGAAGGATACAGTGGACGGACGAGGCCATAAGAATGTTTGAAAAGTGCAAACAAGAACTGACAGATGTAGCGTTACTAAGTTACCCGAACGCGGAATCGCAGTTAGCGGTTTTTACAGACGCCTCTGATTGGGCGGTTGGCGCTGCGTGAAGAAGCTGAGCGATACCCAAAAGAACTACAGTACCTACGACAGGGAATTGTTGGGTATCTACCTAGCAGTAAAACACTTCAAACATTGGTTGGAGGGCCGCGAATTTAAAATCTTTACAGACCACAAGCCGCTAATCTTTGCATTCAAGCAAAATAACGATAAAGCATCCCCTAGACAGCTTAGGCAATTACAATATATATCGCAATTTACTACAGACCTATGTTATATAAAAGGGCAAGAAAATGTAGTCGCAGATAATTTATCAAGAATAGCAGAAACCTCGGTCGCAGAAATTGATTTTGATAAAATAGCCGGGGAACAAGAAAGCGACACCGAGTTAAAAGAATTGCGAGCGAATAATAAATCATTAATTTTTAAAAGTTACCCACTGCCATCCGGCAGAGAATTGTGGTGTGACACATCCACAAGGAATATTCGGCCGTTTGTACCGAAACGTTTCAGGGAAGAAATATTCAAACAAATACATGGCCTGGCCCATACCGGTGTCAGATCAACAACGCGGGAGGTAACGGCAAGATTTGTGTGGACAGACATGAAAAGAGAAGTGCAAGAATGGACCCGAGCGTGCACTAGTTGTCAAAAGAACAAAGTAACACGGCACACGAAATCGGAGCTAGGACGGTACCAGTTACTGGATGAACGTTTCGGTGTGGTACACATAGATTTGATTGGGCCATACCCCCCATCCGATGGTTTTACCTATTGTCTGACATGTATAGACCGCTACAACAGGATGGATGGAGCTGGTACCACTGCAAAGTATTACAGCCGAAAAAGTCGCTAAGGCGTTTTACGAGAGCTGGATCACCCGATTTGGGGTTCCCTATCAGGTCATTACAGACCGGGGAGTACAATTTACATCGGAGCTTTTTCGGTCACTAACAACTATATGCGGAATTAAACTACAGCATACGACGGCCTACCACCCACAAAGTAACGGAAAAGTTGAGCGGCTCCATCGGACGCTGAAAGCAGCGATTCGATCACATGGTACTAAAACATGGACGGACTCAATACCAACAATTCTCTTAGGGCTGCGAACAGCATTAAAAGAAGACTCGGATTACTCCATATCACAAATGGTTTACGGGACAACAATCAAACTACCAGGTGAATTTTTTGTCAAGTCAAAAATGTCAATATCACCGGAAACCTTTATTAGTAGGCTACAGAGTCAGATGGAAGCGGTAAGACCATGCACTGCTAGATACAGAACAAATTTGAAGATATTTGTGCATAAAGACCTGAAGACATGTTCGCACGTATTTGTAAGGACAGATAGAGTGAAGAAACCACTCGAACCTGCTTACGAGGGACCATTTAAAGTGCAAAGTAGGAATGAGAAATATTTCCGGGTACAAATACAAGGAAAATCGGCACGCATTTCCATTGATAGATTGAAGCCAGCCTATATGTTAATATCAAACGACCAGGACCGAATTGTACCGGAATCAGCCGACGGAACGTTGCCAAAGAAAGAGGTACCAGTGGAGAAGCCACGAGTATCTCGAACAGGAAGACTGATCAAACGTCCAGTGCGTTTTAATAGTAATGTAGAATATTCGTATAATTAATGGATAGAATAACCTAATAATTAAGCATTAGATTAAGATATTATAAGACTTATTTTGAATTTTGCGTGGATTTCTCTTTATTATTGTTTATTACAGTAGTATAATCGCATGTAACGTAACTTAGTTACTGGTGGGGGAATGATGTAGCGGTGTTAAGTTGGCAGCGCTGCCCCCCGCTCGGTATGTTTTTGTTACCGGCACTGCCGCCAGAGTAGAAAAACACAGGACTAACCAAAAAGAGAGTGTCAATAAAGAAGCCTGTGCACTACGAAGTGATTTTGATTAGATAAGCCATCCGGAACAAGTGTAAACACTTCCGTGTCAGTTTTACACTGCCGATACGACGAAAAGTATATTTTGATCACACGGCAAATAACAACAACTATATAGACAAACTAATATGATCAAGTGAAGCGTAAAAGTGACTCTCAATCATCTTGTAAAACACCACATCGAAGCAGTGTTGTTTCTACCGTAAAGAGTTAATAGATTAAATTAAAATCATTAAGCAGTGATGTAGTTTAATCTTACAAGAATAAATGAAATATGTTACAAGGAAATTTCTTACGTATACACGGCCAAGTCTCCAGCAGATAACAAAATAAATAAATAAAATAAAGGCAAACTAAAATCGCATTGACCAGGGTTCGAAGCTGCGTAAAACGAAAACAACCTAATCCCAACCTAACCTAACCTAACCTAACCTAACCTAACCTAACCCTAACCTAACCTAACCAAACGCAAGTTTAAGCTTACATTGGGTAATATAAGTAAATAATGGACCAGTAAATAGAATATAACAGCAAATCGGCCCAGCGCATCAACGAATAACCGTAACCCGCCTGGGCCAATCAACCACTAGATGCATGAACAGCATGCCGCGCGGAGTAAGGTAAGGTAAGATAAGGTAAACTTAAAATAAATAAGTGATTAAGTAAGTAAGTAAGTAATCTTATCTATTTCAGATCATACACAAGATACTTAAACTAATTAACTCATATTATGTAGTATTCAATCATCAGACCATCAATTTAGTCGATGCCAATAAATTAGTAATTCTCTATAAGATTAAATAGAACCTACAAAAAAATGAGTCGACGAATAAGTAGGATTAAAATTAAGGTGAATAAAGTGAATAAGGTGAATAAGGTGAAGAAGGTGAATGTTTAAAAGGTTCAATCTGAATCCGCAGCAGAGTGCAGCCGCACCCACATTTGCAAGGCTCGGTATAAGAAAGGCATCGACTCATCACCCCACCATCAGCCAACCCCCACCCTACCAACCACCACACCGTATTAAAATCACCCACCGGCACTTATAGTCAGAAATATTAATATCCGCTAATATTCTCGCTAAATTATCCCGCCAACATTAATTGATTGTTACCGTCAGGACATCACGCCCTTTTGACTCACAGTTGAAGGTGTAATTTGCATAATTCAATTATAAGATTCTAAGCTACTATACCATTATAGTAACTTTCTCGCATTTAAGTAATGAAAATAAATAAAATACCATAAAACACTGCAGTACAGTGCGTAATGTAGATCTACAGACCCTCCGAAATGAAGAAAGAAGAACATCATGAACTCTGATAACCCCTCACATATCCCTAAAGCCAACACGCAACTGACCACTGTTACAACATTGATAGAAGCGAATAAGTATAAATAATTTTTAACAAAAAAAGATCCGACATCGAAATGCACTAAAAAGTATAAATAATTTCTATTTCATTTATACCGATATTCCATAGCTATTAATAATATCTACTCTAATCGTTAAATAGGATACCAAATACATTTCAAAGTTTTCGGAGGCGGCGCAAAATTAAAAACTTTTTCTCTACTAGGAAGATCCTTTTTTTTCGTGGGGAAATCTTACATAAGACCCCCCGTGCCCCTGGGGGAAGCCAGCGGGGGAGTGTCAGATTCCTACTGACTACAACCCCACGGCGACCTCCTCTGGCGTATGGCAGAGGCTCCGGGGCCTAATTACTATAACTCCGGAGCCTCCTCGCCGCACAGTGGGCCAAAATCGTAAAATAGGTGGACAAAATCCGAAAATTTATATATCATGTAACAATTTGAAACTACGTTACTTGAAAATTTATACTCGTCTGTGTCCTGTTTCAAAGCACACATGACTTGAACGCGTTATTGTTGAAATTATTCGAGAAAGAAACAGTAGAGGTCAATGCACTCCTGAAACAACGCTCAGTCAGTCTGTGTTACGCGTCGAATGAAAATACCACCATCTTTCACTGAACAAATTTTTCTTTAAATGAACAATGGATTCTTCTAATACTGGTATTTATCTGCCTTTTTCTTAATTTTTCGAATTTTTACCTCCCACTGAAGTCGTAATTTGCTATACAGTCTCGCATGAAATATTAGACATTTCTTTACGTAAGATTTTGGTAAAAATATTGTAACTTTTGGTATACATAGGTATATCAAAATTCTTTAATATCGACTTCAATAAACACTACTGTTGGGATTAAGCCAAAATTTAGCTGCGTCACTTGCAGCTGTAATCATGAGATATTTTTTGATTTAGGAAATCGCTTCATAATAAGCAAGAGGGAGTTGTATTTAAAATTAAGAGAAGCGGGTGCAATGCAACCTTGTTCAACACTTCTCGTGAAAAACTTATGATTTTTGCCAACAAAAATTTAATTTAGAAAATATATCCGTATGCCTGGAAAAAAAGTTTCAAGAGCTATACGATCCTTTTCTGTAAGTATAAATGTAAAGTGGAAAGCGTGCCACAGAAACCAAAATCGTTTTGAACAGAAGAACCAATTATGGTTGAATGAAAATATTGAAATTATTAATATAAATACCCCTAGTACTGCCCAACATACCGCGAACGAGGTCGGCCTTCATCAAAATTTAATTTAAGCTGTCCAAGAACCAAAAAAAGGAGAATAGAAAATCTTTTAAATACTTATTCCATAGAAGAAATTTCACATGCTCTTGAACTAAAGTTAAAACGAAATGGGAAAAATAAAGCAGCAGATGTTATAAGAAATGTTGTGAGATCACCTCAAAAAGCCATCACCATAATGAAGACTTTCGAACAAGTAGATGAAAGTCAGAGATCTCATTCAGGTAGATCATACTCACCCGAGAAAGCATTGGCACTTATAACTTCCACAAAATTAACCAAACGACAATATATTGCCATTCGTCGAGGTGCTATTGAAAGGAAAACAACACTATATCCATCATATAATGCAGTAGCACACGCAAAGAAATGTTGTTACCCTCCTGAAGGCCAATGTAACATCACCGATGATCTAGCTGAAATCAAGCTGCAGTCTATAATTGATTTAACATGTTGTCGTTTGTTTTTAACCCTCGATATGTATTAAACCAATTTGACTCAGAAGGCAGGTTTTTACTACGAGATATTAAAATTAGTTTCAAATGGGGAAGTGATGGTTGCGGGAGTCATAGCCGCTATAAGCAAAGGACATTACAAGACTTCGATGATTCTTTCATTGTAACAACATCTATGGTTCCTCTTCAATTATGTGGACTTGATCAAGAGGATAAGAAATAGTTTTATGGCAAAACACGCGAACATCTTCAACTATATACTGCAGACCTATCAGATTTAGATTTGCGAAAGAAACTAATGAAAGCAACACCAATGAATATAATAATATCAGGCAACAAATCCAAGAACTTAGAAGCACATGCGTAAATTTTAAAAATGATGAGTTAAAGATTAATCACGAATTTTTTGAAACAATGTTAGATGGAAAGGTGTGTAATGTTCTTTCAGACACTAAATCTAGTCAAAGATGTTATATATGTAAAGCTAGTCCCACACATATGAATAATCTAGAGGAAGTTCGAAAAAGGGAATGTAACCTGGAAACATTCTCCTGGGGGTTATCAACTTTACATGCCTACATAAGATTTATGGAGTGTCTTCTTCACATTTCTTATAAATTGAGTATTAAAAAATGGCAAGCAAGAAATAGTGAAGAAAAAAAGAATGTAGCTGAAAGGAAAGATATAATTATTAGAAGATTCCGTGCGGAAACTGGGTTACTGCTTGACATGCCCAAGCAGGGGGGTGGAAATACAAATGATGGAAATTCTGCCCGTAGGTTTTTCCAAAGTGCCACACTGACGGCAGCCATTACCGGAATTGATTTAAACTTAATAGAAAGATTTTCTATAATACTAAGGGCATTGTCTTCTGGATTGAGGATAAATATTTCAGCTTTCGATGCTTACGCAAATGATACAGCTGAACTGTACGTTCGTCTTTATGACTGGTATCCTATGCCAGTCGCCATTCTAAAATATTGATACACGGACCGACAGTCATATCTTCACTATTACTTCCAATTGGTCAATTATCGGAGGAGGTTCAAGAATCTCGTCATAAAGAGATAAAAAGATTTAGAGAAGGATTCTCCCGTAAAACATCAAGAACAGATACGAACACTGACATCCTCCACAATCTATTGATTTCATCTGATCCTTATATATCAAGCTTTAGAACACTTCCTGACAAAAAATCATATATTACTAGAGATATTTATTTTCTCTTGAGCGATCAAACGACAGACCTTATTTCCGACGAAGAAAACGATAGTAATAATAACTATTTAGATTATAATTAAGATAAGGCTTAATATTATTTACGGACACCTAATTATGAATATTCAATATAAATATTAAATAATAAGCATTATAATATAGAGTACTTAGATATATGTTATTTTATATTATTTTTAAACATCAAATTATGAACATTGTTAATTATTAATATCATTCTAACCATTGCTTCTATTTTATAAATATTTATAAATATCTAAATATCAACATTATTGGTTAACTATTAATATTCATTTTCGTTTCACTCCGTATTTAGTTAACAAATATTGTTTATCAATCATTTTATTAATTGTTTTAATCTGTTCTTCAACTAAACCCTCTAGATTATAATTTTCAACTAACAAATAAGACTTTATACACTGAAAAATATATATATATATATTTACACATTATAAAGCTTGCAATAATGAATTATTTTACTCAATCAGTAGACAGTTATTAATAAACTACATAAAGGTGAAAAAACATCTAATTAAAAACATCTACGTATTAAAAAAGCGCCAATACGTCCTCTTTGTAATAAATGCTGCATAATTACGAGAGGTATGAATTTTGTCCACCTATTTTATGATTTTGGGCCACTGTGCGCCGTGCTCTGGGGCGCACCTCACCCGGGGAGTAACAACTCCCCCAGCCGGCACCAGGGGTTGCCCCGGTGCCGACTCCATCGCGGGGGAACTGCGTGCAATGGCGGCCGGGCTCCCCAGCCCGTACCGCCTGCAGTCCCCGCGCCTCGACCTCCTCACAGGCTACGGGGAGGAACAGCCCACCGCCCGCCCGCAAGGATGAGGCTTCCGGTGCCGGCTACACCACGGGGCCGCGTGCAATGGCGCCCGCGCAGGGCGCCTGCGGCCCGCCGAGTCGTCCCCCTGTGGGCTGCGGTGAACCGTGGCCGGCCACCCTCCAGGAGGGACTCTCTCGGCCTGCCGCTGCACCCTCCCTGCGGGGGCTCCCACGTGGAGGGCAGCGCTACCTCCGCCCGAGTCACCCGGCCCTTCAGCGGCAGACGGAGAGGGGCCACCGATTGAGAACGGGTTCCCCACCCGCATGCCCTCGGGTCCGACCGGGGTCCGGGCTCGTCTCGTCCGGGGTGGGAGGGCACACCGCGACCCCACCCACCCCCACAAGAAACACCCCCCGTAAAATCTCCCCAGGAGGCGGGAGGGCCCGTGTGCCGTGTACACTACCCCGTCCCGCATCCGTCGCGCCGGGGGGGCAAACAGCGAAAACCGCCATCGCCCCTCGCCCCGCACCCCTTACGGCGGCGGATCCCAGCGACGCCGTCGCGTCCCACGTCCGCGACTTCTCCTTGAGGGCCATGACCTCCTCGCAGAAGGTGGTCACGGCCCTCCATTCTGTCTCGCCGGCAAGCATCTGCCTCACGACGCCTGCCGGCGAGAGATCCTCCCCTGTTTCTGCCGTCACGGCGTGGCGGGCCACCGCAAACACCGGGCACTCCGCCAGCGTGTGTTGTGCGGTGTCCCGCGCCGCCCCGCAGAGCCAACAGTGGGGGGTCCATTCCCTGTTCCTCCGGCACAGGAACTCCCCGAACACCCCGTGTCCGGAGATCACCTGCGTGACCCGGAACGACAGGCCGCCGTGGCCGCGGTCCCGCCACTTCGATATCACCGGCAGGACCGCCCCGACGGCCCCGGAGGGTCCTCCCCGGCCCGGCGGAGGGCTCGCGAATACCAGTATGTACTGAATTCGACCTCCGCCTCGTACCGGAGTGGGATGAGACCCGCTAGGACCATCGTCCCCTCGTTGGAGATCGTGCCGTAGCCCCGCACGATCCTGATGGCCAGCCGGGGCTCCACCCGCCGCAGCAGAGTGCAGCTGTGCCTGCTGACCGCCAGATCGCCGGCCCATATCGGAGCCCCGTACAGGGCTATGAACTGGACGATTCCCACGAATAGGCGGCGAACCCTCACTCCCGGCCCCCCGAGATTGGGCAACAGGCGGCCAAGATTGGTCGCCACCTGTTCCAATCGGGGAGTCAGGCGGTCGAAGTGAACATCGAACCGCCAGTGGCTATCGAGATACAGGCCGAGGTATCGAAGACCCCGGCCGATCACGATCCGGCACCCGTCGACACTAGGAAGATCCTAGTTCAGGCGTCGGCAACCTATGATAAGTCACCCATTTGATAATTTCAAGTAAACAATATTCAACGGGAATCAACAAACCCATTGCGAATTAACTATACTAGAGTTCATGAGTGACCGCACTTAACTCGCGCAGCTAGTGACCTACTGAGGTCTAGGGAGATTTTAATAGAACACCTGTATATTCATATATAATATTCCGAATTTTGATTCATCGCGATTTTGTGTGTGTGACGATTGTTCGACTGCGATATTTTATCAGGGACGACCTGTAAAGCCCTTTCGGGGTTGTGAGAGCCCTCTCCATTCAGGTCGTTACCTTGCGGATAGATACCGCCATTTTTTCCATTTTTCTATTACATTTGGTCGAGCGAGTTGTCTAGCATAAAAGTATCAACTACAATCCGTTTAAATTATATTGGAAAGTCTCATTGTTAACCAAAGGAAAAACACCTTTTCTGATCAAATCACGTTTGTAAAATAGGATAAGCATCTTTACCTTTGTTAACCAGTATTGTTCTAATTCATCTAACAGAAATTATCAGTAATTTAACAGAATTTATCAGTTTCATTCAACAGTCATTTCAGTCCTGTATTAGCTTCAATAGTTTTGAATTATATTATTTTCTTGCACACTAAACAGTATTAACATTTCTTTCAATTTCCATTCCTGATATTATTTTACATTTCAAATCCACGCACGACAACACAACGTTTCAAGGAGGGACCCGTACGGGACCCAGAACACTGACGAACCTAACGGAAATAAATTCTATCTAAAATTTCCGTCTTTTAAATTGTTCTGACCGTAGAGGACGCTAACGCGTCAAAAACACGGTCAGGACTGGTGGCAGCGAGACCTTTCTCATCGCATTTTCAATCTTAATTATTATAAACACTTCTTCTTTCTTTTTAAGTTGCGCGCTCGCCTCGCGCCGCGAAACGTAACATATTGAAACATTGTACACAACAACATTAATTTGGAATTAAGAATGTATTGAAAAAAATATGGTTTAATATTTCTTTTACCTTAAATATATTTCTGCATATATCCTGCGAGAAAATAATTGCATCTGCTTTCAAATTACGTTTCTGTTATTTATCCTCGTACTTCATTGCACATTGCTGAATTTCTTTGATGGATCTATTCCACTTTTATACTCCATACTATTTTCGTTGTAATCTCCTTGTTACGCCCCGGCGGAAAATTTTAAATTTATCCGCCTTGCGTCCCTTATCAAGTCCTTTTGGGTTACGAGAATATCTCATGTAAGGGTCGTGAGGTGGGTGTTTCACTTTTCCGCCAATCTTTTCATTCCTCTTCGACCTTGTGCATTCTTGTCAAGCCTTTCGAGGTTACGAGGATTTCTCATGCAGGGGTGTACAAGGAAGAGTTTGAGTTTAATTCTTTTCTATTTTTGACTTCTTCTATTGCTTTCTCTTCTTTACCTGCTCTACCCTGGAATCGTGTATCTTTTCAAGCCCTTCGGGGTTACGAGAATTTCTCATGCGAGGTACACGAGGAAAGGTCGTTTCTGTTTCCTTCTTTACAATAGTTTACGTGACCCTCCTTGAAACTATCGTCGCCAATCATAGTAACACAACACAGTTAATATCATATAGCGCACAAAAACTCGGGTTAGCTCGAGAGAGAGAGAGAGCCTTTAGCATAACATCAGCGCTACGCAGTTAGTCAGTGCTTCGCATTTCAGGAATTCCCCTTGCTAACTGCGTAGAAACGGGAAAACCGTAATAACTTCTTTGTTAAGAAAACTCTCTTTCGCTCTCTATTGCACAAAGCGTCAGCCGGTCCAATAAGGATCATTATTACCTGATCGGAATGATAGTGTGAAAGAGTGGACGAATGAATATGTATCTAGACCAGAGCTCGGCAAGATTTGCACTTTCCAGCCGATTTTCAGCTGGCTCCGCCTACCGCTATTCCCCTTGCCGGACGTTCAGCGCGCAGCCTACGAACCGTTTGAGGCTCAGGAGCGTATCACTCGTGAACATATGCCGGCAATAGCTTTCCACCGCACCCGCGACGTACTATTATCGATGCGTTTTTCTTTAGGTGGTTGCCAGCATACGTTTACGAGTGATACACTCCTGAGTCTCAAACGGTTCGTAGGCTGCGCGCTGAACGTCGCGGCAAGGGAAATAGCGGTAGGCAGAGCCAGCTGAAAATTCGGCTGGAAAGTGCAAATCTTGCCGAGCTCTGATCTAGACGATGAAAGTAAGGAATGAGAACCCTTATAAAAGCGACCGACCGTTCGAAAATCAAGGGTCGTTCGAAGCAATAAACACTATTGTATCGAAAATTCTAAGTACTGCCTAGTGTAACGACCCGATAAGAAGACGCAGCACTTTTTTCGTTTCATTTTTATAATTATAATCAAATTTTTATGTTTAAGTTTTGTACAAAAATGTTTTATTTAGTTTTCGTTATTTGTATTCACTATTCGGTTTAATTTGTATAGTATGATTTTTGTAATAAATAATTTTCATTTGTCGATAACCCGGTCTATTAAATGAGTCGATAATCGTAGAGTCGGCAAGTAGGCCGATAAAATAGAATATCGATAAATTATTGACGAGCGACCACGTGTGCGCCAGCGCAACCCCAATGATCTCGCGGTGGGGTGAGAATCTGGAGTAGGGATACCGCGTAGATTAAGGAGCAGGGGTACTCGGCCGTCACGTGATGGGGAATTCCAGATATCTAAAGGAATTCTATGTAGAAAAAAAGCGCCAAGTCAGCAAAATCTGACTATAAATATCTTCTCTGACTACGGTCAAGAGCAGGCAACACTCTGGAAGTAGAGGAAAGCTTGCGCTGAATTGCTTAGGCAATCATAGAGCGCGAGAAATAGCTTTATCCTTCTCTTCCGGTGGTGACGTACGAGTCTTCAGATCTCTGGACACCCTACTCATGGTACGCAACGTGTTATTCAGGTGTTTTTACTAAGCCATACTTAAGTATAAAGAGCTAGCGAGGAGCGGAGCTCCTTGAAACGGCCTGTACTTAACACAGCTCTGGCTAGTCCAGAAACCGATTGCGACCTGTAGGAAAAGTCCGCTCGTGTCTAAGAGTACAGTACAAACCACTGGAAAATAGTTTCCAGTACTTAGAGTAATTGGCAAATTGTACAGAGTGTTGGCTGTATTAGAAGATTAAGCCGCGTTATAATTATTAATTACTAATTACTAGCTACTAATTTCTAATTTTATATACTATTTACTAATCATATTATTTTCATTGTATTTTCCAATCTAGGGCGCATTCATTATAATTTCTTATTGTATTCCTATTCTAGCCCGCACTTATTGTTATATCAACGATACTATTTCATATACTCAGAACTATCAAATTCAATTGACATTCACTTACCTTTTTGAATAAACAAACTACTATTAGTTCTAGCACATTAATGTTTGGATTTTACTCCTCAACCGCACACCACACGAACCTATAATCCCTATTTCATTCATACGAGTTGCCTTCTAAGGGAACCGCTCTCCCTATACGTCGGTGCAGTGACGTACCTATCATTGGGTCCTTATACGTAGTTGGATGTAAAAATTTGGTGACAGCGGTGGGATTGTTCGAGTGGTAAGGAGAAATCGTATCTCTGCGGACATTAATGGTCAGCCTAGAATTAAATAGAAATATATAAATAGTAAAAAGAATAGTAAAGATTGAGAATAGATAGAAAAGTTATACATATATATATATATACTATATTAATAAGCGAACATCAAGATGCCTAACGAGACAGCCGATATACCAGCCAGCGCTTCAGCCAGCGCTTCAGCCAGCGCATCAGTCAGCGCATCAGGCAGCGGATCAGCCAATGGGATCAACCGAAGGAAGCCGGCCCATCAGCATTCGCGATGCAGCGGACATCGTACCAGCATTCAACGGCCGCAATATACCTGTCTACCAGTTTGCAAAGAGCTGTTTTAAGGCGAAGAATATAATCTCTCCAAATGCTGAGTACGGATTGGTGCAGCTGATCAAAAACAAATTTTACGGGCAAGCTTCAAGGGTGGTACAAAACGGAGATTACGGCACCATTGAAGAATTAATTGCCGTAATAAAGTCTCGTTTTGCCCCAGTGTTCACCTCAATGTAGCTATGCGGCGACATGGTAAGGATGGTACAAGCGCCAACCGCGGCAGTCGTGGACTACGGCACCCTCGTTTCGGGACTCTTACTACAGATCAAGAGTTGCAACGAAATGGAGTTACCGAATCAGGTCGAGAGATACAACCGATCTTCTGAAACAAGTACCGTCAGAGCTTTCCTGACCGGTCTAAAGCAGGAAGTATACAATCGAATGAGGAGTCAAAATTTCGACAATCTTGATGATGCAATTAGCGCAGCAATCTTAGCTGAGGCTGAAAGCATAGAAAACCTAACAAAGGTCAAGTTGTCGCAAGGATTCGCTACGGCCGAACAATGCAACAACTGCTACGGATATGGGCACTGTGCCAGTGTATGCTGCAGTCAGAGGTTCCAAAGACAATCCACGTCGAGGGCCCACTGGCCAGCAAAATACTGTCAGCACTGCCAAAGGTCCGGGCACACCTTGGAAACCTGCTGGTTTAAAAACCAGCAAGGAAGACCAGGGGTCCCTCAGGACTTTGTGCAGCCAAATCAGGCCCATAGAAATCAACCTATGCCAAGACAAAATCGAAATTGGACACAGAATAGAGTTCCAATTTGCGAATTTTGCCTAAACATCGGCCATACAGTTCAGAATGTCGAAGAAAGCGTATCAGGAGCGTATCAAAAGCTAAAGACTCTAGCAAACTCCACAGTACAACAGGTACGTAGAAAAGCAAACTTGTACCTGAACTTAGGAGAAATAACTAAGTCTCCCAGTGTCGAACTATTAAGCGAAAGCTTCAGTGATCAAAAGGCATTATTCATGGTCGACACAGGGACAGACATTAATATTATTAAAAAACAAGCAATTTCAAACAAAATAACTATAAATACAGATATAATATTTCAATTAAACGGGATAACTAAAAGCTCCATTTATACTACAGGATACATCAAAGTAAAGATACTAGAGACAGAATCCATCTTCCACATTATCGAAGAACTACCAATAGAACAAGACGAAAAAGGACAGAAATTCGAGTGGTCCAGCCAAGCAGCAGCAAGCCTTCGAATTCTTGAGAAACGTACTATGCGAAGAGCCAATCCTGCAATATCCTGACTTCGAGAGACCATTTAATATAACCACTGATGCATCCCGAAACAGCAGTAGGAGTAGCCTAAGTCAAGGGGAGATAGAAAAGTATCGGCCAGTAGCGTACGCCTCAAGAGTGATGAATAAGCCGGAAATACAATACTCCGCAACAGAAAGGGGAACTACTTGCTATGATATTTGCAATGAATCATTTCAGACCGTATATTTTCGGTAGAAAATTCTACTTAATCACAGATCACAAACCTGTTGATCTGGCTAAACAGTCTCTCAGATCGTACGTCGAGGCTCATGAGATGGAAATTGAGATTGAGCGAGTACGATTATGAAATTAAATACAAACCAGGCAAGCAAAACATGAACGCTGATGCTCTCTCGAAAAATCCAATCGAAGATATAAACGCTCTGCAAATACATGCTAAAAGGCTGCATTCGTCCAACGTCTGAGTTCAAAAAAGAAGCGTAAGAGAAGGAAAGAGTGGCACCAATATCCCACTCGCCCCAGACAGACAACGACCACCTCGGAATCGGGAAAACGTAAAAGGAAAAAAGAGTGGCACCAATATCCCACTCGCCCAAGACATACGACGACTACATCAGAAACAAAAGAATTCAAAAAGAGAAAGGAGTGGCACCAATATCCCACTCGCCTTAGACAAGCAACAACCACATCAGACTCTAGGGAATTCAAGAAGAAAAAGGAAGCACACCAATATCCTACCAGACCCAGACCAACGACTACAACTGAGTCTGAAGAACAACATAAGAAAAAGAAAGAATGGCATCAATACCCAAGAAGACCAAGGCCAACAACCTCATCAAGTTCACGAGATATTAAAAAGAGGAAAATAAGCCATAAACATTTAACACGGCAACGAGACGACTCCTCAGACTCCGGAACGAGAAAGAAATATCGAAAAGATAAGACACGAGAGAGAAGTCCGTCTCAAGAAGACAATGCATTAAGAAAGAGAATAAAGGAAGAATGTACAAGTTCAGACGAGTCTCAATATTATGAGACTGATGTATCTAAAGAACCACCAAGAACAAGAAAACGAACGAATCTGAATCCAAGAATATATTCCTCAGAAGAAATCAAAAAGAAAAGAAAACCCAATGAAGAACAAATCACAGTTGAAGTACATCAACCACCACAAGATAAGAAGTATATCATTCCACAAAAACGACCTATAGCTAGAGAACCAGTAATAATTGGAGATGAAATAGAAGAGTACAATGAAGAGGCAATTATACCAAAACACATTTTCAGAGAACCACCAAAAATTGATTCCTCTTCAAGTACAAGAGAAAGATTTCCAGTATTAAAAACAAAAATAGAAAAAGAAACCTCAAATGATACCTTATCAGCTCCGATTACACCCATCAAGATTAAGAAACAAAAGACTCAACCACCAAGAATTAAGCAAATTAAACCCAAGATAATTAGCAATAGACCAGTCACATTCAAGATAGAAGAAACCGAAGACCATCTATGGATGAAAAAAGGCACAGTAGTAATATTTCTTAACAAGGAAGGACAACCAGAAGATAAGCAGTCAAGACAATTCATAGAAAATGAAAAGATTAAAATTTCTAAACCACAAGACAGTATAACGCAATATAAAATTAAAAATAAATTAATTTTTGGAGTATTAGTTGATTATAAAGAGACATTACCACAGAAAATTAGAGCTTTTCATCAAATATTACTTCAAAAAAGAATCCAGGAGTGCAGCATGCCAAATAGACAAGGTTTAAAAGCAATTCTTCAAATAGTCTTTGCAGACTCTAATATAAATATCACTATCTGCAAAGGAACAGTCCAATACAATATTTATTCATTGAAATATAATAATTTCAGAAAAGGAATGAAAAAAGACAGTAAATAATCTATATATACAATACTAGCTTCCCTCGTTGCGGCTCCGCCCGCGTATCATATGCGTAGCATTTGTATTTATTGAAAAGTGATGTTATAGAATTTCGGAATATATAACATTTTTATTGTTTTCTTTCCATTTGGTAGTAAAAGAAATTGATTTTTGGAATTACTCGTTCTCGAAAATCCGACAGATTCTCCGTGTGAAAAACAATCTGAGCGTAAGTCGAGTTCTATATATTTAAATGTCTGCTTTTGCGCTTTATTTACTGTTATGGCAAAAGAAACTGTAATAGGGAATTGCAGACGTTTAAAGTGGAATGGTAAGTCGGTGGGGATCATAGGTATGCGAAGTATAAGGGCGATCTCGTTTGGGCAGGTACTGTTAACATAGCAGCTTCAATCATATTTTTGAAATTTTTCTGTACATACTGTGACCCTTTCGGGGGTTCACTCTATACAGCAAAAGAAAGGGGACGTCGCAAAATACAATTTATCGTTGGGCGCCAGCCACGTAACGTGGCAACCGAAATCAAAAAAGAGAGAGGGAAAGGGGTATTGGGGGATTCACAACGGAGGGGTCTCGGGCACTTACGTCCGTACACTTTCGCGGGGGAGTGCGCGAGGAGGAAATAGCTAGGGGTGGAAAGGTACAGGGTCAGGATGGGTTCTCGGAGGTCTCTACGTTACGCGTAGTTTACAAGAAAAAAGGGGGGTTGACAAAAAAGGGGGGTCGAAGCGAGAAGGGGTTCGTTGCCAATCTCAAACAATAGTAATCACAGGAATGGTAATCAAAGGGCTTACCAAACCTCACACTCACTATCGCTTAATTACTCAATACAAAATCTCTATAACGCTCTATACGGTAGCCTTAGGCTCATTGCTGGCTCGTCGTCGCCGTTGCGACGACGAGACCGTCGCGGAATATGGTGGGGAGGGGGGGTTTGGAAGGGGGCCTCTTCCGGCCCGGGATGGATCGATTATCGATTTTCGATACACCGGTGATCGGGATCGATGGGGCTGACGAACTTCCTGTTGTGACGGTGGGCTGAGGTCTTCGGGCTCGGCGACAGATGGCTCCGGGTGGACGTTTGCGTCAATTTGGGCCGCTTCATCATCATTTCTGGAAACTCCACGTTGCTCCTTATCTGCTGGAGGGGTGGATCTGTTGTCGGCCTCGAAGCTCCTTGTTGAGGGTGGTCCTCGTTGTGCCAGTCCGTCGCCATCTGTCTGACACCGGTGGGTGGGAGGAAAAGGGGTGAGGTGAGGAAGGGTTATGGGTTAGTGTTAGGTGGGCGCATGGTGGGGGGAAGCGCAGCGATTGTAACGGGGGGGGGGGGGGGCACGGGGGGCACCACGTTACAATACAAACAAAATTTGCGAGTTCTCTTTTAGGTAGGCACGAACGGGCAATCACCTAGCGGTTGGGAGCGGTAGTTAGGGAGTAGCGGGCATAGCCTGAGCGCTCAACATATTCTTACGTATTATACGCGGATGTAATATCATTTTTAATCAAATAATATAGCCTATGTCACACCAAAGAAAGCAAGGAAGCTACTGTTAAAATTTGGTATCAATCGGTTAAGTAGTTTTTGAAATTTTTCTGTACATACAAACAAACGCTGTCTCTATATAATAGTATGATATAGATCAATTTACATGTCTTTATTTTTCATTTCTTTTCTGAAATTATTAATGCCATATAGTTTTTACTTGTTAGGAATCGGAGTTATCGGCCGATAATTGCTGTCAGCTAATAGTTTGGAAACTACCGCGTTGTAAGGCGCTCGCTCTTCTGCTGTCCCCACCACCGCTCTCTCTCTATCAACTGGGTCACTTACAAAAGAGAAAGAGAAGAGTAAAGATCGCGAAAAATATCAAAGCCAAGAGAGAGAAATACGGTGCCGACATGGAAGAATGAGTTGCAAAATTAATCTTAAAACAAAACATCTAAAACTACACTGACTTTATTTTGTGACTCTGTGAAATAAACTGAGCATTACAAACAAAAACTGGAAACTTCAGTCACCCCGATAACTTTAAAAATCTCAACTTCAAACATTGGTCCTTCGAGCCGGATTTATCCGCCAAAAAATCGAGGTGAGTGAAGCCTTTACAAAAATCTAATTACAACAATTAAATACAATCGGCTTAAACTAATCCGATTAACGGCTAAAATTAACGGTTGTCCTTGACCGGGCGCGCGGAGATAAACACCTGGCATAAACTCGTCGCTCACCCGTGTACAATTTTTGCCCTGAAACAATGGAGAAGTTCGTGGCTCTAGTTTAGAATATGGGACACGCCCCCTGATGACATCACCTATATATTTTTGTAGCTTATCACACAAGGTGTTCGTATATGTCGACCATAAGTGCCACAAATTTTTTTTTAAGCGTCACAATACTTTTTGTAAAAAGTAAAATTCCAGCCCTTTCTCATCTGTCCCGCTTAAGAGGGAGGCGCCTCGTACTGTAAACAATAGAGAGGGTCCTGGGGGACACATTGGTGGTGATTTCATTTGTAGGAGGCGTGGGAGTTGGGAGTTATGGGAGGTCAAAGATCAGGACATTCAAAATTTGTGAATGAAGCATTGATTTTTTTTTTCAACATAATAAGTAACCTTTCTTACAACTTTTTTTTTTTGAGAGGGGTAAATGCCTTACGCACACCGGGCATGTAGTACTAAGCCCGGTAGTGTGGGACTCCCGGGATAACCCAACCTCTTATCATGTCACTATTCGAATTCTCGAACGGGGTAAACAGTTTTTATATCTTTCCACAATTGTTCAAATGGATCTAATTTCCTCTGTCGCACATCTCTATGCCACAGATAGGTGCACAAATGCATTGCCAAATCGACCTGCTTGTACCCTCTGTTAATGAGGTCATGTTTTAAGTGCTACCAGCTGCCTTCAATCGCTTGGGTGTGGGCTCCGGTCGCAGGATTGACAAATTTTCCCTCACCTTGAGTGCTGTGATTTACGGTCTTGTGTATGTACCTCATGCTCGGTATATTGGGCAGATCTTTGTATGCTACCCACTCATCAGTATGAATTTCAGATCCGGGGGCTACATGTTTCACGATGAGTGGGAAGAGGGTTTCCCTATCTCGTTTATTCTCCTTGCATATCTCCAGACGATAGGAACCTTTCTCATCTATCATACCCAATATCCAATTACCTTCACCCAATCCACTTCTATTGTACTTCCTTTTCCCTACTTTTGTTTCGTCGATCTGTCCGATTTGTCCTTCTGCTTCGTAACGCTCGTCCAGTGCTATCATGCACACTCACGGCAGTAGCTATACCAGTCGGTAACTGTAGCTGACGAAGTGGCCACATCAGTAATTGATGACTCCCTTATAGCACTATTCTGGCTCATTTTATTTGCAAAAGCATACGTTAGGATAAGCACTCGTTCAGGATCCAGCTTCACATGTTCGAACCAAGTTCCGGACGCTGCGCTTCTGGTATAAGGTCCTCGATTTCCGTGCCTTTTCCTACACCTAAACCGTCGGAATGTACCGTGAGATGCTTCAAATTCCATTTTTACTGGTCTTGGACATCTTGGGCACGATTGCCCAAATGAAATTGACCACGCCTCCTACAAATGAAATCACCACCAATGTGTCCCCCAGGACCCTCTCTATTGTTTACAATACGAGGCGCCCCCCTCTTAGGCGGGGCAGATGAGAAAGGGCTGGAATTTTACTTTTTACAAAAAAGTATTGTAACGCTTAAAAAAAAATTTGTGGCACTTCTGATCTACATATATGAACACCCTGTGTGTTAACCTACAAAAAAAATAGGTGACGTCATCAGGGGGCGTGTCCCATATTCTAAACTGCAGCCACTAAAATAACCAAAGGAGTGGTTAAATCTCGCTTGGAGCTCTTGGAAAGAAACTGGAATACATTTTCCGAGACGCACGATCAACTCCTTGACGCGTTCGCAGCAACCGAAAAGGACAGTCCGTATTTCAAAAAGGACTACATGGGCGCTGGCGAAGAGGCGTACGTTCAACAGAAGGCAATATTGCTGGACCTACTGGAGGAAAAGCTAGCCGAAAACTCTGCAGGTAAGACCGAATCATCTCAGGGAACTTCAACTCTCCGGTCTGTACCTAAAATCACGATGCCTAGCTTTTCTGGTGATTACAATAGCTGGTCGAACTTTCGCGATCTATTTCAATCTTTAATTATTGATAATGACTCTCTCTATCCCGTCGAAAAGCTACATTATTTGAAAATAAGTTTATCTGGTGAGCCAGTTCAATTACTGCACAATATACCGGTGACTGGTGACAACTTTGAACGAGCTTGGAACTCAATTACGCAACGCTATCAAAACTTACGAGTCCTGATTCACTCTCAACTGGCATCTTTAACGACACTTTAGCCGATGAAAAGAGAATCGTCGCTAGATCTGAAGGAACTTCTTAACGGCACAACGGACGCAGTCCAACACTGGGATGACTGGCTCGTCTTCATAACCGCCGATAAACTGGATTCCAAAACAAGAATGGGATGGGAAACAGCCATTGGATCAACATCAGATCCTTCAACGCTTGCACAATTAACGACGTTTCTCACCTCAAAACTGCGAGCCCTGGAAGCTGTGGAAGGAGCATCCGGTTCATTAGCAACGACTACGAACATAATTGAAGCTCAGAAGCAAGGAAAGAGGACGTCCGTCAACTCCACGCTTCGTCTCAAGGCGCACGCGACGCACACCGCTGGAGAAGGATCTCGAAAGTCCCTTATTTGTCAAAAGGACCACTTTATTCTGTTCTGCTCGACCTTCAAGGGGATGAATCGGCGGGAGAGGAAGCAACTGGTAACAGAAAAGCGACTGTGTTATAAATGCTTAGCACCACACTCTTCACAAGCTTGTAAGTCTATTAAACGGTGCCAAGTTTGCGTTGGTAAGCATCATACCTCTCTTCATTCTACTTTTGAACAATCTTCTGCTGCTCGCTCTTCTCTTTCCAAACAGGTGCCAGACTCGAGTCGCGAGACGATCGACGATCCGCAACAGGAGCCATCCGCTTCAATTTCTGCAAAGGTTACACATTGCGCAATGACTTCCTGCTCCGTAACCTCCGCTGTATCGGTCATACTTACTACCGCGGAACTAATGCTAGAATTCGACCAAGGAAGGAGAGTGGTAGTGAGAGCTTTAATCGATCCTTGCTCAGAGGTTTCTTTGATGGAGGAGAGCGTGGCTCAGATTCTAAATCTAAAGCGGGTACCTGAGAAAATTCCGGTTATTAGCGTCGGAAAGACGCAAACTTACACGAAAGGTAGGGTCTCTCTTCGTATATTTTCTCGCTTGGACCAAACTGTATCGTATCGCCTCTCGGCATATGTTCTTCCGAAACTATCGTCCTACCAAGCGGCGAAATCTTTGTGTCCTTCCACACTAGCTCATTTGGAGGGATTAGAACTGGCCGACCCTAACTTTCTTTCTTCGAGGCATATTAATCTAATCTTAGGAGCGGATATCTACGCTCAAATAATAAGAGCGGGTCTAAAACAAGGCCCACCTAACACTCCAATTGCTCAAGCCACCTCACTTGGGTGGATTTTAACTGGGCCGTTAAGGCAAACTAACAACTCAAACAATAATACTAATCTAGCTATCTCGTTGCAGTGTTCCATGCGAGAATCAGATCTGGTTGAAACGCTTACTCGCTTTTGGAAAATTGAGGAAATTCCCTCAAAATCTAATTTGTTAACCGAGGAGGAAAAAATATGTGAGGATCACTTTGTAAAAACGCATAGGCGAGACAAATCTGGAAGGTATGTCGTTTGTTTACCTTTTAAATCTTCGCCCTCGGAACTAGGCGAAAGCAAGTTAGCCGCAAGCGCTCTCCTCTCAAAACTTGAAAAACGCTTTCAACGCGATGTCGATCTTCAAAAGGCGTATTGCGATTTCTTGTCTGAATACGAAGACCTCGGTCACATGGAGCGCATGCCTAAACCAATAAAAAATAAACAATTAGAGTATTATCTGCCGCATCACGGCGTACTACGTGAATCGAGTTCAACTACAAAACTGAGAGTAGTCTTTAACGCGTCATTTAAAACTTCAACGGGTGTTTCTTTAAACGACCTGGTTCACACAGGTCCTAACCTTCTTCTCGAAATCTTTTCTATACTATTATAAAATAATTTTTAAAAAAAAAAAATCCGACTTCGAAATGCACTAAAAAGTATAAAATAATTTCTATTTCATTTATATCTGTATTCCACAGCTATTCATACAATCTACTTAATCGTTAAATAGGATACTAAATATATTTCAAAGTTTTCGGAGGCGGCGCAAAATTAAAAACTTTTCCTCCACTAGGAAGATCCTAACTCACCCATTTGATAATTTCAGGTAAACAATATTCAACGGGAATCAACAAACCCATTGCGAACTATACTGCAGTTCAGGATTGACCGCACTTAACTCGCGCAGCTAGTGACCTACTGAGGTCTAGGGAGATTTTTAATAGTGCGTGTGATTCCCCTTTACAGCTTGCTTCTTACTTTGCGTTCACATCAGTTTTTTTTTGCGATAAATAATAGGAATTTCATTGTATCGTGAAACTTTACAATATCATAACCGGTTATCAGTTATCGTATGTCATATATTTCTGCCCACCATATGATCGCAAAGTATATTAAGAAGCAAGCTGGAGAGGGGAATAACACACGTCATTAAAAATATCTCTAGACCTAGTGAGCGGCGCGAGTTAAGTATTGTCTCTTGTGAACTGCAGTATAGTGTATGTACATCAGGAGTGCTGCCAATTTCTGATACAATCGTTACAATTACAAATGTTTTCAGCCGGACCTATAATTTTTCTCTTACGACTTATTAATTACCAAGTTTGCCATACCACAATCAAATCGTTATTGGCAGCACCGTTTGTTCGGGTATTTTTAATTTTGCGCCGCCTCCGAAAACTTTGAAATATATTTAGTATCCTATTAAACGATTAAGTAGATTGTTCGAATAGCTGTGGAATACAGATATAAATGAAATAGAAATTATTTTATACTTGTTAGTGCATTTCGAAGTCGGATTTTTTTTTGTTAAAAATTATTTATTTCACACCTTTTAGGATGGAATTAGAGAAACGAACATATTTGTAGGATGCCGTAAGGTGATATTTCGTTCTTAATGGTTAAATAAGGATCAAGTACTGGTGGTTCATAAAATAAAAAACATTCTTTTAACTCACTTTAATTGTGTTATTTAATAAAAACTTAACTGTACAAAATTACCCCTCCCCCCTTCCCCTTCCCTCCCCCTCCTTCCCCGACCACCCAGGTAGCCCCGCAGACGCCGGGATAGTCCTGCCGCTACTCCTCTTTCTGTAATGTATAAAAATTGAAATTATTTTATAGTATGTATTTTTTTTTTATTAAAATATTATTATTATAAATATTTGCCCTTATATTGAACAACAGAGATGTTCTGATAAGGGCAATATTGTATTCCTCTGTACGAGGCAATAATTCATAGTATAAAAAAGAATCTGTAATACATACTTCGCGGTGGCTTCATCTCATCTTTATCCACCTCTTGCTCCTGAGGGAGGGGCTCCTCCCTCGGTTGGAGAACTTCTCGTTGCTGAGGGAGGAGCTCCTCCCTCAGTTGCTGCAATTGTTGACGCTGCTGTTTCGGCAGCTGCTGGCAGCACGCTGCATTTTGCCTTTGATGCTGCTCATTCTGCTGCTGCAGCAGCAGCTGGACAGCTCGAACCATCTTTTCATCTGAAAGAGAAAAAAGAAATGTAATACAGGGTGGCCCACATAACTTCTTAACAGCTCAATATCTCGAAAACTATATCGATTTTAAAGTTCTTGGTCTCAAATTGCAAAGATCGAAGGGCCTTTCTAACTACATAAACATGATGTGGCCCAGCACTTCTTTCTTTAATGGGGGCAGGGGTACCTTTATAATTTTAAATGGAACCCCCTATAAAACGTTACATATTTAGATTCTATAGGAAAAAAACAAGTAAATTTTGTCTCAAACAACCCCGTCCCCCATTAAAGAGAGAAAAAGGGGGGCCACTTCATGTTTATGTAGTTTAGAAAAGCCCTTCAGATCCATGCAATTTAAGACCAAGAACTTAAAAATCGATGTCATAGTTTTCAAGATATGAGCTGTTAAGAGTTATGTGTGCCACCCGTATATATATTACAGGCATGTTTCTGATCATGCAATATATGCATTTTTCCAGAGTCTTCTAATTTTTCTTGAACTCTTTTGCATTAGTAAGAGTTATAAAAATAATACTTACAATCGTTTTTCAGATGGTTCCATTTTTTTTTATTATTTCTATTACGTTTATGTTCTAAACAAAAATATTGTTTAGTAATATTTGTAAAAAAAAGATATAAGTTAATAACAGTTACATTAAATTAATTAATGACTAGCGGTGGAATGTTTATCGATTACAGTGACATAGTGTTATGTTGTATAGAACGAAAGTCCACGACGGCGACAAGACCCTCTTAATACCCTCTTAATGTAGCCATGAAATGTAGAAAGTATAAGTACAGTAAGTGTTATAAAAGTGTCTAGTCAACGTTTAAAACAGAATACCTCATTTAAAATTGGACCAAATGACTTGAGGTTTTTTTTTTAATGAGAAGATACAAATTTATTTATTCTGATATGTGCTTTTGTCGTTTAAAAAAAAATTACAATGTGTTGAAATCTTGAAAAAATTGATTCCTACTATTTCTTTCACGATTTCAACAAATTGCAATTTTCTAAAACGACAAAAGCACATATCTTAGTAAATGAATGTGTATAACTTCTCAAAAAACCTCAAGTCATTTGGTCCAATTTTAATGAGGTAATCTGTTTCAAACGGTAACCGAACACTGTTTTATTACACTTAGTATACAACCTGTCGAAATACGTTTTTTTTCGATCCAACGCAATCTGTCGCGATGTACTTTTACAATCTAACTCTGGTAAAAAAGTTGAATATTATTCAGTTCGAAGAATAATGTAATAATTATAAAATTATACACTGGGCATTAAACAATCTTCATTTGAACCCAATGAAGAATTTATTGGCAATATTGAAAAATGTAATGTACATAAGAAAACCTGTAAAGAAAAAAATGAGCTTCGTGAAGCAAATAAGAAAACGTGAGATATAAAATCATAACGATATGAATATACGAATCAGTGCCAAGATGCATAAAAAGACGCGTGGAAATGTAATTTAATATTAAGTAATGCAAATTTTAATTAAATTGCAAGTATTTGGGAATTCATGTTATATTAGGTCCATTTAACATTGCTATGAGTTTTGTACGTATATCGCATTGCTTTATTTTCCACTTATCGCACAATGTAACGGAATTCTACTATAAGTTTGCCTATTATTGCGATCGTCCTCACAGTGTAAACAAACATAGCTACAGCCCATAGACAGATCGCGTAGTCAGTTGAAACGAAAACCTGGCAACGTTACGTGTTCAATTGATTGCTACTGCTGTAATAATTAATTGAATCTTTTGAAAATTGCTGCAAAAGTAGTCGTTTTAACTACTATTATTTTATTATATTTTCTATAAAATCCAAAACCAACCACGTCTGATTGGAGCGACTGGCAATTCTTTCTAAAATCCACAAAACCAGCCACGTCTGCTTGGAGCGACTGGCAATTGTTTCTAAAATCCAAAACCAACCGCGTCTGCTTGGAGCGACCAATAGTTGTTTGTAATAAAACACAAACCAACCGCGTCTGCTTGGAGCGACCAATAATTGTTTGCAATAAATAAAAAATAAACCACGTCTGCTTGGAGCGACCAATTGTTTCTAAGATAAATAAAAAACAAACCAACCACGTTTGCTTGAAGCGATGGGTAGACTTACGAAACATGCAGCCCGTATGAGGAAGTATCGTGCGAATGAATCAAACGACGCCACGCAATTACGTCTGTACAAAAATTGCAAAAGAAATACAGAGACACGATGTCATGACACTATTAACGAACGCCACTTCAGATTATCTGCAATGCGAAAACATATGCGTTCAAAATTATTGCGTGAAACGATAGAGGAGAAGAAACGTCGCCTAACCATAATTTATAATCATTTAAAGAACGAATCTGTCGAAGAACGATCACATAGGCTTAGATTAATCAGTAGGCGCCTAGCAAACGAATCTGCTGAGGAACGGTCACGTAGATTGAGATTAATCCACAAGCGTTTATCCAATCAATGTATTGAAGAACGTTCACATCGTCTAATGCTCATTAAAAATCGTAATCGTGAAGTATTGTTAAGGGAAAATACCGAAGCAAAAAATACACGTTTAAGAAATATGCGCGAACTAGCTAAAAACCGACGGAAAGAACGTTTCCTCCTGGAAGACTACTTTGAATCGGCTATTAATATTTTTGCTGATGTACCGTGTGCAGTGTGTTGCAAGACTTTATATCCGCAGCAACGTTACACTTTACACACGCAGCCTTTGTCTGGTCTAATTCCTGCAAATCTAATGGAATCAGAGAAGATAACAACATGTTGTCGTTGCCTAAATCATCTTAAAAAACACAAAGTTCCATCACATGCATTTTGGAATAAAATGGAACTAATGTCTGTACCTCAGGAAATAGCAGATTTATCGGAAATCGAGAAACAAATGTTGTGCAGAATAGTGCCGTTTCTTAAAATCATGAAAATTCAGAATCGCTTCAGTCAGGATTGGTGCAAAGGTCAGGTAGTCCTATTTGCCCGCGATGTGTTCGAAGTAGCCAAGCAACTAACAGTCCAATTAAACCAAACCGGTATAATGATTTTAGTGGAAAGTTACGAAAATTTGGAGCGACAGCGACAATTTAAAATTGATGTCGGAAAGCTTCGGGTAGCCTTACAATGGCTATTACAAAATAATGCTTTGTACAAAGACGTACAACCATGTTTTGCAAACATTACCAGTAATATTTTCGAAATAGCTCATGTCATTGAACAGCCGGCTATTGTATCAGAGGAAATTGAAGTTGCAGGAAGAAATACTGAACCAAATAGTAGATTTGTAGACGTTGGTCAGAATGTAGCTATTTTACGAGGCACGGTTCATCAAGCTAGCGATCGCTTCGATATCGAATCTCGTGGTAAGCAGTGTACTGGCACAGCTGCAGTTGCATGTGTTGCGTTTCATTCCCTTGATCCTAGTACGTGGTGTACTAGTGATGTCGATTATGTGGTTATAGTAGGAGATAAATATTATCGTGATTGCATTGAAGCACGAAGTATTCCTAACCCCAACGAAATGAATGTAGACTATTTAGCCGCAACTGAATTATTGCCACATGTAACAGTTAATAATAGGCGAGTCAATATTAACGTTGACTATGAAATGTCGGTAAATGGTCACATTGATATTGATAACGGTGATGATGGATTTCCAAATTTAAAAAATGGTTTGATTACATTTTTTCAGCGGTATATGTACGGAATTCTTACCGCGAATCTTACATCAATAGCCGTATCATGTAGCAACCAATCGGACACCACCTGCTATTGGTTGTTTGATTCCCATGCAAGAGGTCCAAAAGGATATAAAGCACCGTTACGGGGCGCCTCATGCTGTATGAAATTTACTACTATTGATGCTTTACACGCCACCTTGCGACGTAATTTGTATGCGAAACATGGCAACAGTAATGTATTAAATATCTACTCATTAACACCTGTAACAATTGCATCCGAGAGAAATAGATCTTCACTGGTAGAAAGAACGCAACGTCTATCAGTTGTGACCCCACGAAATGAATCCGACGAAACACGAATTATTTTCGAAACAAGCATGCTACGTTCGATTGACGAAGGTGTTCCCAACATCGATAACATCGTCTCTATCAGTAATAATAATAATAATAATAACGCAGAAAATGACCCGATACAACTGGCAAATATACATAGAAAAATAGCGCCTCCTTTGAACCTAGAGAGGGAGAGAAGAATTGAAGAACTGTGTTGGTACTTCCTGTTTCCAGATGGCGAAAATGGATTCAGAGAACATCGTGACATCCCAATAACACCATTGTTACGTGCGGCGCGCGCGCGTGTGACTGTGACGCTACTGTGTGAAAGTGTCAGCTGATATATGAATGTAAAAGTATGAAATGTGGTAGTGTGTTAGTCGAGCAATGCAACTATCGATAACGTAACGCGCGTGTGACGCCGTGAAGCCTGAAACTTTATTAAATATTTTGTGAGTTCGGAGATACGCTAGTCCCATACGGGCCCTTTCATCAGATCGCTAATATAATAGGATTTATGAACGAGGCCAATAAAAGGTTATGTCAAAGAAAATTAGATTTGATTAAAATGAATCAAATGGTATATTATAAAAATAAAATGTTAAAGTATAATGGAATATATAAAATATGGGAATGTGAAGAGTATATAAAATATTGAAATATCATGAAGCATATAAAATATTGAAATATAATAATATTAGGTGTAAAATATTAAAATATAATGAAATATAATAATGCGATTAAATATGAGAAAATGCAGATTTAACTCATAAACAATTTAGTTTTGAGACACACAATTATTGGCCGGAAATAGACAAATACATGCGATGAATTACAATTTAGAATAAGGAATTTCCAATTGGAGAGACTCTCAGAATCAAAATTGACTAAGTCAATTTTGACTACTGGATATTCCTTGACAAAATATTCATGAAACGACCGGAAGAGTAATGGAAACGACTCACCGGATTATGGGGAAAAATTCCGTATAGTAATCCAAATTCTAATGCTGCTGTTTCTCTGTTGGCTGGTTTCTGAAGGAAGGAGAGTAGAACGCACACACCTTCAACTATCGCACCGTTCGAAGTTTTAACACCCGGACTATTCCAAATTTAAATCTACGTTATTATTAATGTAAACTACGATTAAAAAAAACCAAATTTAAAATAAAACAATATAGAATAATTAAAGAAGTAAAATAAATTGAATGAAGAATTTTATACGCGAAGTTGAGTCTTTTGCCTCACTTGTCACTTTTCAAGCTAAGTACAAAACTCGTCTCAATATTGCTCCGCGGACCCGCCGACACGCTACTCGCGATTGTACGTCGAAGAGTGTCGCAATCTGCACCTCTCGGAGAAGACCAGAGCGGGCCTCGTCCGAAATTGTTTACATTGCGTGGTTGTGCGCCTAACGAATTAGGCGGCGGTGTCGATGCGTAAGGAGGCGGGATTCGCTTATCGGTGGTGCAGCAGGGATATGTGCGTTCCTTTCTCTGTTTCAATCTTTCTCTTTCTAATTCGCGAATATTCCCTTACTCTTCCTGTCATACTAAAGATTTCGTTATTCATTAAATATAATAAATTTTACAAAAATTGTTTTGATCTCAACGTTATAGGAAGGAAACATGCTTTTCCAAAATTATTACAGGTTACTGAATTTGAACGAATGCTAAATAAAAATTTAAATTCGCAACTTGGACTGACCGGCGTGGTGGAAATACAACATTACGGTGTTTAGTGAATTGGTAGAAAATTCGGATTATTATAATGTATGTATAAGGAATTTCGATCATTTTCGCGGAACCGATAAGGAACGTTCCAGAGTGGTCAAGATTATCGGACCACACGAATCATGTTTCGGGTTTATATCCGGCGATACTCAGAACCAAAGTCGACACGTGATTTTGAGTCGTGGGACCACGCTGATTTCGAGGAAGGAATTTGTTACGCTAACAATGGAATTATGTCTGGAAAAGGGAGACTGTCTCGAAATATCAAAGATCGTTTTGCGTTCAATCAAGGGAGGTCCAGAATGTAAAACAAGCTATTGATGTTCATGGTTTCCGTTCGCACCTCCGACCAAGGTCAAGGGTACGACGGATCAAGACGATGGGAACAGGCCCATCAAAAGAGACAGAAAGGGGGGGGGAACAACATGGCTTTCGCCTAGGAAAGGATAGCTGGCAGGATCCAGCACCAACAATTGCGCCAGTTAACGCCGAAACAATTGGGACACACATGGCTTTCGCCTAAACAAATCCCAAAATGAGGGAAGAGACCACTTTCGAGAAGGCGGAGAGGGGGGAACAGACATGGCTTTCGCCTAGACAGGACTCGAATTGACAACACTGAGGACAATTCGATGATCGTGCCGTTAACGATACCGCCAGTTAATGCGGAGGACAATCCAATGAAAAAAAGGGGGGGGGGTGGGGAGAACACAAGGTGAATGTGTAAAAATCTCTGTTCGGAACGTAACACCATTAGATTACTTCCAAGCACGTATTCTGAGCAATGACAAACGGTCCCAACGAACAGATTATCTGTTCTTCGCATTATCTGTGGTTGAATATTACCACGTAAAAGCTAGCATTTCAGTGTCATGTAGAATGCGCCAAGGTGAATATACTCCAGAGGGATTAGTAGACAACATACATCTCACAATGAGAAACATAAGAGGATCGGCATCATACTGGAAACCATGCTGTTCGGAATTAATCGCCATGGTCCGAAGTCTTGGACCGCCCACATGGTTGCTACGTTCCCTTGTAATGATCTAAAACTGGCCAGATATGTTGAAGGCATTACTACTATCCGAAGGTCAATCAACGACCGAACTTGAAAACCTAACGTTTTCAGATCGACTACAATTGGTTCAGAGACACCCGGTAGTTATCGCAAGACAATTTGCGTTACGCGTAAACGCGTTAATGCAGTATTTGAAAAACTCGCAATGCTTAGGCGGCGTTGTTACCGATTTTTGGTATAGAATTGAATTTCAAAATAGGAGAAGTCCACATTTGCACATGCTTATTTGGTGTGCAAACGTACCTGATTTCCTAACCAACGAAGGCCAAAATGTTATTGAGAAAACTATCTTGTTCATTGGACGTCGAAAATCACGATATGAACGATATAGTTCAAAAAGTCCAAATTCATAAACATTCTCATACATGTTACAAAGATCGTAATAATCGTTCTTGTCGATTTGGATTCCCCAGACCGATAAGTGAAAGAACGATGTGCTTAGGCCCAGATGACACACTTGCCAATAACGGGCGTTTCTGCGTACTTAAGAGAACCGCAAATGAAGTTGTGGTGAATAATTACAACCCAACTCTTTTAAAGCTTTGGAAAGCAAACATGGATATTCAACCATGCGGAAATGTTACAGCCGTCGCATATTATATTGCTAAATACGCAAGTAAATGCGAGCTGCAGGACACAGGAAATATTATTAAAGAAGCCGTTTTACGAGCGAAACGCCGAAACGATACCATCCGAAGTCAATTATTTTCGGTATCTATGACAATTCTATCTCAACGTATGGTCAATGCTATAGAATGTGCTTATCGATTATGCCATCTGCCTCTTCAAATGAGCTCGCGAAAAGCTGTATTTATAAACAGCTGTCGGCCTGAGCAGAGATATAGAATTCTGCGATTTGAAGAAAATGGAACATTATTTTTCAATAACATATTCGATCGTTACGTAAAGAGGCCAGACAACCTAGAGAACTTGAGTTTAGCCGAATTTGCTGTCCGATATGAAACAGTTTCAAGTAATATATGGACAGAAGAGGATGGCGACGCAGAACTTAGAACTGACGATGAAGAAATTTCGAGATCGAAGTTTATAAAATTGAAGGACAATACCCGAATGCGAATAAGAAATAAACCAGCTGTACTCCGCCACCGATATTATACCCTGAACAGTGATAGAGAAGGATACTTCTACAACTTAATAGTGTGTCACATTCCATTTCGGGGATGAAAGTACACTTATGTCCGAAAACGAATCTTCGGAACAATGTTTTCTTCGACGGCAACACGAGTTGAAACCTATGTTGGGTAACGCAACCGTCGAACAATTTACTCACGCAGAGCAAATTATTGAAGCGGCGCTCGCCCAAGCTGTTGCTTTGAATGTTGTACATGAAGAAGAAACTAATGAACATTTAAGAGATCCAGTCGGAATTCATGCCGACGAAACAATATTATGATCAAGGTGATTATATGAAGATCAACAGCAAGAAACAATTGCAATGCCAGAAGGAACGTGTTCCTTAATAGTATTCGAAGTCTTAATATTCAACAGAAAGACTTATTAAAATCAGTTTCCGCAGTAATTGAGAAAGATATTAAAAAAAACGCCTGTTGAAAATCCGGAACAAATGTTGCTTCTTATTACCGGAGGAGCTGGCAGTGGGCAAATCGTTTATTTTAAAATAACTTGTTGAACACGTTAAACGCTGCTATAATCCTACAGTTGATATGATGATAAAACCATCTTTCATCGAAGTAGCTTCTTTGACTGGCGTCGCTGCCCGTCAAATATTCGGAAAAACTCTGCATTCCTTGTTCTCGTTGCCTATTGAAAAGGTACTGCCATGACCTATCGACGACTGACAGGACAGAGGCTCGAACAGGAGAGACGAAAGTGGCGTCATACAAGGTGGTTGATTATCGACGAGATATCAATGGTATCTTACGAGAATTTGCGAATAATTCATTTAAGATTGCAAGAATTCAAAACAAATGATAACTTTTTGGTGGCGTAAATGTACTTCTCTTTGGCGATATCATGCAGTTGCCCCCAGTAAAAGGACACTGGTGTTTTGTACAGCCACATTGGTGTAGTGCAGAAATTAATTTATGGCATCAATTTTCATTCTGCGAACTCACCATTAATATGCGACAAAGAGATGACGTTGAGTTTATCGATTTATTGAATAACCTTCGGTTTGGGGAAGTGACGACTTCTCAACTGGAAATATTATGCGAACGAAGAAGGGTTCCTCTAACCGGAGAGTTCGAGGATGGTGCAGCAGTAAGAATATTCCCAACGATAAAATTAGTGGATGAATATAATCCAAAAATGACTGATGAATTAGCAAAATCACATCGAATGTACATCATTGATGCAATAGACGAATCCCGCGAGGCAGCTACATATGGAAAAAAGGCCACCAGAAAATGTCATACCTGCAAATGTAAATAATTGTGGCGGACTGTTACATACAATAACGTTAACTCAAGGATCGTGAATCTTCGAAGAGATTAACTAGAACAGGGAGAGTTGCCGGACGCGGTACTTATAAAATTTGACGACGAGTCCATTGGAAATAGATTTAAAGATATCGACGGTTACATCCCAATATCTCCAGTTGTAGCAACGTTTCAGGCGACGAACGGTTATGGGGACGTCGAGCGCAGAATGTTACCACTTATTCTAAGTTGGGCAGTAACGGTGTATAAATTACAAGGGACTACATTAAACAAAGCTGTAATTGATCTTGGCAAAAAGAATTTTGCAAAAGGCCAAATTTACGTCGCTCTTAGTCGTGTCAAAAGTTTAGATGGTTTAGCTCTATCTGATTTAGCACCAAACAAAGTCCTCGTTAAACCGCATGACGAAAGAGCACTCGCAGAAATGCAAAGATTACGACGGTTACTTTTGCAAAGAAACAGTCCAAATCAGCTTCCAGCGACTGATACGTGAAGAAGGAAGCTAACCCTTCTTTTAGCGACCAACTGATAGAGAAAATGACGAAGTCTATTTTTTTTTTTCATTTCACGGATAATGTTGAAAAGTCACAATCGGTATATTCCCTGTAGAATAAACGCCGAAAAAAATATAAATGAAGCAGTACGCTTTTTTGCAATAAAAATTGACAGAAATGAAAAAATGCAAAAATGTTTTTTAACGGAACCAATCGGGAGACATACTTTAGAAGATACAAAAGGTTTCGTTCCGATTGGTCCATCCATCTCGGAGTAATCGGCGAACATACATTTAGAAAAAAAAAGTCATTAGGAATGAAAAAATGCAAAATATTTTTTTATGGGACCAATAGGGAGTTATACTCTATAAGACGCAAAAAAGTTAATTTCCGATTGGTCCATCCGCCCTTGGAGTATCGGCGAATGGACGCCGCACGTACATGAAATAGTACGTTTTTTTGCAATAAAAAGCGTTCGGAATGAAAAAATGCAAAATGTTTTTTTAACGGAACCAATTGGGGGCATACTCTACCAGATACAAAAGGTTTCGTTCCGATTGGTCCATCTGTCTCGGAGTAATCGGCGAACATACATAAAAAAAATATATACACATCGAATTGAGTATCCTCCTCCTTTTCGAAGTCTGATAAAAATGGCGCAATCACGCCATAGCTTTCTCTGTGGACGTGGAAAAAAATGTACTGCCAAATTCAGGTGAATGAGAAGGACTGTGATTACCAGAGAATCGTTTGGAGAAACAACGATAATCAACCGGTAACAAGCTACCGTCTTTTAACAGTAACTTACGGTACTGCGTGCGCTCCATATCTTGCAATTCGTACACTTCCAACAATTGAGTAGGGACGAAGACGAGGCATATCCACTGGCAGCTCAATGCCTTCGAAACGACGTTTACGTTGATGACGTAATTTCGGGGTCAGATAATCTGGAAGAGGCCAGTCAGCTTCAGCAACAATTAATCGAGTTGTTGAGGGCGGGCGGCTTCAAACTGCGGAAATGGATATCGAACACTTCTGAACTTTTAAGCAAGCTGCCAGCGGATTATGTCGCTTCCTCTTCTGACCGGTCATGTAACTTCGACAGTGTCTCATCACATCTGGGTTTAAAATGGAACACTGCTTCGGACTGCTTTTTGGTTTCTGCTCGGCCACGATCAGATACTCTATTTGTTACGAAAAGAATGGTATTTAGCAAGATACCTGGTCTCTACGACCCCTTGGGTCTTTTAGCTCCGGTGGTCATTCTAGCAAAAATCTTCATGCAATCTTTATGGCTTTTGAACTTAAACTGGGATGATCCGCTTTCGGATCAACTACAAACATTCTGGATAAATTTCCATGCGGGACTGAACGCTCTCTCCTCTCTTAGAATACCTCGCTGGATTTCGGTAACGTAAATAGGAAATATTTATGAACTTCACAGGTTTGCCGACGCTTCTGAGAAGGCTTATGCAGCCGTTATTTATGTAGGAAAAAATAGAAAAAAAATAAAGGAATGTATACAAGGAAAAAGAGAGTTTATTTAAATGAGATAATAATAAAAAAAAACGGATATTAGTTATACGTGGGAAAAGATGCGCATTATGTCGTCTACGTCTTGAATCGCCAGAGTTCAACTGACTCGTGACGCGTCGCGAGTCGCAACCGTCGCAACGACGGTTTCTTTTGTTTTTGCCAATGGGCCCACCCTGAACGATCGCGCGAAATTCGAATACCACATTCGGCCATTCTGACAAGGGACATCTGGCCTCAGATGTCGGTATCATCATCAGACGACGGAAACTCTTCAACAGCATGACTCCAGGGCTTCATATAGTCGGCGGCAGTGGCGGTCACCAACGGTCCTTCATGTTCCCCCACCTTTTCCACTACATATCGATTATTTCGCAATACTTTCTGTATTTGATACGGTCCCAAGAATTTGAACAAGCATTTCGAACTAGGCGCCAACTGAGTCCGCTTTATTGCAACAAAATCTCCAACGTCGTACTGTTTTGCTTCGGTGCGGCGCTTGTTAAAAGTCTTACGATTCTCTTCCTGTATTTTGGAGATTTGTTCCTTAGCATCCTTTCTAACAGTATCTCGATCCTCGCAGAACGTACTGATCCACTCGTCCACAAGCAGCTTCTTTATCGAGGGATCCTCCTTCATTCTCATGTGAGCTCCAAACAGTAGATAGAACGGTGTCATACCAATGCTCCGATTTGGCGTGGCGTTCAAATATTTTTGAGCTAGTGGCAAGTATTTGTATCACTCTTCTGAACGCGGCGCCGACAATTTTGTTAATAGAGGAATGAGCGTCCTATTAACGCGTTCAATCTGCCCATTTGCCCTAGGAACCCCTGTTGTCGTCGTGACGCGTTGTATGTTTTCATCTTTACAGTACTTCGCAAAAATATTCGAAGTGAACGCGGTTCCTCGGTCCGAAATAATGCGCCGTGGGTTACCGAAAATTATCGCTTGCTTTTTCAGATGATTCAACACTTCTGCAGCGTCTGTAGATCTAGTCGCGTATAACCACGTAAATTTGGTAAATGAGTCGATTACCGCGAAAATATATCGATATTGTTTTTTTGTACTCGGAATAGGACCTAGATGGTTAATATGGTAGGTATCCATGGGCAATTCGCCCTTTTCAATTGGATATAAAAATCCTTCCTGCTTTCCCTGTTTACGTTCAGCCAATATACAATTAATACAATTGCGGATAACTTTTTCGATTTTCATCTTCATGCCCTCAAACCAATAGTCTCGTTTAACCAACTGTTCAGTTTTTAACGCGCCAAAATGACCGCGCTCGTGCGCTTGTCGAATTATTTAAAATTGTAACGCTTTCGGGACAACAACAAGTACATCATCATCAACCTCCCTGTACAGTAGACCGTTATTTAATACAAATGTATCCATCCCCCTCTCTTCAACTCTATTTATAATTGCCATTACGTGCGCATCCTCTCTTTGAGTTTTCTTTAATTTGGCCAGAAGACCAATCTCATCTTCATCGATTAACATAACCGCGGGTAATGGATTTCTGCTCAATGCATCGACATGGGGCATATTTTTCCCTGATCGATGCTGTATACTATATGAAAATTCTTCGAGAAGGAGCGCCTATCTGGCAACGCGCACGCACAGATCCTTTTTATTAATCGTCATCGTAAACGCTTTACAATCGGTGACAATCTTGAAAGGAATACCGACTAGATATACTCTAAATTTACGCAATGCTTTCATAATCGCGAATACTTCTAATTCGTAGCTACAATATCTTTGTTCAGCCGGCGACGTTACGCCGCTCGCATAATATACCGGATGCATCGCGCCGTCAACGCTGTCGCGTTGCATCAGTATCGCACCGTATCCTACGCCGCACGCGTCAGTGTGTAGCTCGGTTTCGGCGGTCGTCCGATACAAACGCAGAACCGGTCTATCGCTTAGCATCAACTTTAAACGTTCAAGGGCGGTCTGTTCTTCAGGGCCAAATTTGAAGACGGCATCTTTCTTTAATAGATTAAACAGCGGGCGCGCAATGATTGAATAATGCGGTATGAATTTTCGGAAGTATCCAGTGAGACCAAGAAAGCTATGTACAGTCTTAATATTCGTAGGCCTTGGGAATTTCATTACAGCGGCGATCTTACTGTCCGACGGCTGGATCTTTCCGATTTCAATAATATAACCAAGATATTATATTCTAGTCTCTAAAAATCTACATTTTTTCCAGTTAATCTGTAAGCCGTACTGACTTGCTGTGTCCAAAACTAAATGGATATTTCTTATGGCATCTTCCATATTGTCAGCTGGCACAATTAAATCATCGATATAAATGGAAAGGACCTTTTTAGCTATTAAATCTTTAAATACTGCATTAATAAATTTTTGGAAAACCGATGGTGAATTACACAAACCAAAAGGCATTTTACAAAACTCATAATGACCATTGGAAACTACGAACGCTGTATACTTTCTACTTGTCTCGCTAACGCTGACGTGGAAGAATCCATTCTTCAGGTCCAGTGTACTAAAAATGCTCGCGCCCTGCAATGCGTCTATCTGATCCTCTATTAGAGGTAAAGGATAAGGTTCTTTCAAGACTTTTTTATTTAGCTGCCTATAATCTATACACAGCCGGCCAGTACCGTCTTTTTTACGCACCAGCACCACAGGACTAGCATAGTCTGAATATGACGGCCGTATGATGCCTTTATCAAGCCATTCGTTAATCCGTTCGTCTACCTCTACTTTATCACGCGGCGAAAGTCTCCTTGGTCTCTGGTATACCGGTTGTTCATCAGTCAAAATTAAATTCATTTGAATGCCTACCTCGTGCGTCTTATTTGGTTCGTAGCTATTTATCGCATCTTTAATTAATTCTCGACATTCAGGATTTTTAACGTGAGTTAGATCAGTTTCTTCGCTCTGGATGGCATCTATTTTAAATACCTCGGGCAGACTATAATCTACATCTTCCTGTATCTCAGGCTTCGAAATGGAAATATTACCGTATCGAATGTGCGTCTCTACATCATTTAGAAAATCTGTTCCGATAAGGACATCATATTTCATCAGCGTGTCCGAAATTACGTGAAGTGTTGTTACGTCCCTAGGTATAACCCATTTTCGTCTTTCGCCATTCCAATGAGGTCTTGCTCTGGAATCCGCAAACCATCAGCGTTTTCTCGCTTAGCGACGACCGCGATACGAAATCAGGGAACTTGCGGAATGCGATGGCGAAAACCCTTTGCTTGCAGGTTTTCGCAAGCAAAGAGCGTGACCTACTCCCCTTTTGGGAGTATAAGTTATCGGTGCAACGCAAGTGCGCCAGTTCCGTGATAGCGTAAACCAGAGACGAAGTTCTGCTCGTCCGTGATCCGCGTTTTGGCTACCTCGAACCAGGAGGATCATCAACGACGTGCTCGGCCTACGGTTCAACACGAGTGTATCCCCGAGGTCTGAGGATCCAGGCCCGTAATAGGACAAGTTCCAGGAGTGCACCCGTGTGCTGTGCAGGACCACCACCAACCGCTTGCATCCTCCAAGGTCGAGTTGTAGCCCACGCGCCGCGAGTCTAGCGTTTTGTCGAATCCGCGAGTTAAGCGTAAAGTGAGACCTCGAGTGTAAGTGACCGACGCGTGCAAGGAAAGCGTTTGTTGACGACACCCGAAGACAACGAAGGGTATGTAATAGATAGCAATTAAAATATATATACAAGTTCAACAACCACAATCGCGTATCAAGATCATTCGATTCCCATCCTATCTCCCTTAACCCCTGAAAGGTAGGTCAAGGTGCGCCTTAGCGCTTTAAGCGGCAGAACCCGTAGATCATATTTAGCGTATAATAAACGCCCCGTAAAACGGGACGTAACAAAATTGGTGTCAGAAGTGGGATAACGTCCGCAACTTGACCACGCTTTCTGCTTAATCAAGTAATTCGTCAATATGCCTTTAGTTCACGAAACTCTGCCTTCCCGCGCTCCTCCCTCCGTCCCGAGTACTCCACCGACTCACCGGGATTCAAGAAGCTCCACTACCCTGGGATCCTCTGCGTATGAGTCCTGGCGTATTAATCGAGAGGAGGAAGATCGAGTCTACCGCGTCTTAGAATCTGTTCCGCGTTTTGACCCACCGCATATTTCCTTCGAAGAATTCGTACATGCTGTGGAAACCGCGAAGCGACGAATCCCAGCCGGTTACGAGGATAAATTTCTCGAGGGATTAATAAGTAAATTATTCCGGCCCATTCAATATTACGTAGAAGAAAGTAGATGCAAAAATGTAACGGAACTCTTAAAATTACTTCGTAAACGTTATGCTCCCAATCGAACTCATCAGGAAATCCGTTTCGACCTAGAACATATAACTGCGCGACCGGGCGAAACCACTTTAGAGTAGATCCATCGGTTTACGCGCACCTTTCATCAGGCTAAGGCCAGTGCCCGCAACGAGGTGGGTGATGGCTACGACTTCGCCGGTCTCGAACGCCTGGCACGTAAAGCGTTTATTCGGGGACTACCCTTACATTTATCACACGCGGTTATTGCTGCGGTGCCGGGAACATTCGAGGAGGCGATGGACGAGGCCATCTACGTAGAAAAACGCGACCGAAAACGGACATCCGCCGATAGTTCTAGCGATGATTTGTACCCTCTACCGCCGCGTACTCCCGCTCCCTACGATTATGACCGAAGCTGGAAAGAATGGCGGGAACCACCGCCATCCGCGGAACTAGAATATCCCCGGTACTCATATAACATTAACGTCCGCGAATATCGAAATTATGGCCCACGAGGGCCCGGGTATTATCAACCCCCTCCGGCTCATTACGACGGATACCGTTACGCTCAGGGGCCCGTTTATCCCGAGCACCGCTACCACGTTGAACCTTATAGATCGGAAGGGTGGTACCGACCACCCGAACCTCGCGATTTGGAAGAACTAGCTTATAGAAGAAGAGAGCACAATTTTTCACGCAATGCAGGTTGGCAACAGCAACCGATGCGGATCGCTCCACGACCGCTTCCCGGTCGAGGACGCGATCCCCCGCAAGATCAATATAATTACCAACCGCGTAGCCGCTCATACGAACGCGGTGAATGCAAAAATCATAAAAGGCAGATACCCTTTGCCGTTAATCGAGGATGACGAGCAAGGTGCTAAAGTATTTAGCACTCTAGATTTGAAAAACGGATTCATTCATGTCCCTATTGAAGAAAGTACTAGAAAATATACAGCTTTCATTGTACCTACCGGCCACTATGAATTTTTAAAGGTACCGTTTGGGCTTTGTAATTCACCAGCTGTTTTTCAAAAATTCATTAACGCGGTATTTAGAGAAGTAATGGTAGCCGGTATCGCTCGTATATATTTGGATGACATAATAGTTGTAGCTAATGATATGGCAAGCGCAGTTGAGGACCTTAGAAGTGTGTTGAACGTAGCGCCTCAGTATGGGTTGCTGATCAATTGGAGCAAATGTGATCTTCTGCGAACGAAAGTAGAATATTTAGGACATATTGTTGAGAATGGATGCATTCAGCCGTCGGAGCATAAAACCAAGGCCGTAGTAAAATTTCCAAAACCCAGGTGTATAAAAGATCTTCAAAGTTTTTTAGGCTTAACGGGATACTTTAGAAAATTTATTCGTCACTATTCCATTATTGCGAGACCGTTGTCGAATTTGTTAAGAAAGGATAATAAATTTAAATTTGAGGCGTTAGAGCAGGAAGTGTTCGATAAATTAAAATTAATTCTGAGTAGTACACCAGTTTTGAAATTATATTGTACCGGCGTACAAAATTTATTGTACGTTATTCCAAACCTGTGAATACATTATCGACTTTATTGGAGCGAAGCTCCTCTATTCAACGACTGATAGGCATTTTTTGTGACTTTTTAACTCAAAAACTGGATTATCAATTTTGACCATTCTTTGCAAGCTGATCACAGTGGTCACTATGAGTGTTTATGTGTCCTTGAGGAATGATCACAGAAACCGATACCCATGTTAAGGGGGTAGACGCAGGTAGCGCGGAGAGGTGACATTACCTGGCAAAAATGGGCCTAAAAAGGGGTTCACGGGAATACACTTTTCGTCCTTATATGAGAAGATTTAGGGCTGGGTGAGGGTTCGTTCGAAAGAGGAAGATCCAATGCAGGGCGCTCTGGTCATGGTTCAACAAATTTTGTTGAATCGCAACGAGGCAGCCAAACGCCAAGTATCAATATTTTGAAAAATATATATAACTCAATACTTGGCTGGTTTTGCATGATATCCATTACTTTTTTAGAGAATTCACAAAATATGTACCATATAGTGCCTAAACTACTTGGCGTTACCTTTTTTTTACATGTAATGTACTTTTTGTGGGATATCACGACGTTTTCAGGGCCACACTGAAATGCATTGTGTATTAGTGCAAAGAGGTGCTCCGCTCATAATGCCTAAACTATAATACTTGGCCTAACCTTTTTTGTACATGTAATGAAATTTTTGTGGGTTAATATTTATTTTTTCAATTACTTTATATGTGTGAAATGTATTTAGAATTAATCTCTGGAGCATTGAGTGTCATGTATTTTTGTAGCGATGGGATGGTTTCCTACGTTACTTCTTTCAAAGAACATCATGTATACATCTTTTGCACCTCTTGGCCACTGTTTCTTATATTGAATTGTGTCATCATCAATGTATACGAACGTCTTTTTTGAATGCTTTATATAGCATGTGTAATGTTTCTTGCCTTTACTATTACTATCAATATACAATACAGCACTTGTTGCCCTATATGTATTTTGGGCAATATGTATGCTTTCTGTATGCGCGGCTATGATGTGAGGTCTTTTAATGTCCACAATTTTACCATTTTTATTGTGAAATAGCGGTAATTGTATTATAAAAACATTTTCAGCTGTCGTAATATCACTTTTTGAAAGTACACCCTTCTGTCCACAATGAGTACATACAGGATCATCCACTGTGTTCCATTCCGAATAGGTGTTAATGATATCCTGGAATGTTATTTTTTTTCCTTCCACCTCAGATAAGGGTAGTGTTAAAATTATATTGTCCTCTGTGTTAACAGACGTTTGATGGCAACATTTACAACGTATTGTGTGAGTTAACTCATGTTTCACAATCGCTCGGATATCACTATAACTATTTATAATATGCAAGAAAAATTCAGATGCGTCCTGTGGAATTTCTTGTACGTAAGTACCACCCACATGTTGTCTAACAGCAAAAGAGTTAAGTATCTGTACATCAGTGGTTACGTAAAGCCGGGTATCCACCGGTATCAAACGCTCGTATCGTATCACCGTTCCGAACCCTTTTGAATAGGCAGACGTTGCCTCGTTGCATGCCACGGCGTGCTACGGCTCGGACAATAGTTCTTCGTGTCTTGAAATAAACTCGTATAGGCGAGAAGTTTCTTTATTGTAGGAGTCCGTCGCTTACAATTAGTACTGTACAACTTTTATTACATCTGCAAGTTAAAAGAGAAATTTTGGGAATCGGTTTATAACTTATAGAAATAAAATAGGGGAAAAATATGTTATTATACCAGGGGTTCGAATTCACTTAATCCGTTTATTACTCGAAGAGGTCATCGTTTATTACCCTTGTTGCTTTCATCGGACTGGTACTACCTGTGTACCCCTAGTCCACGCGGACTAGGAGGTACCTTCGCGTTTGCAAAACGCAACCAATCAGAATAATTACACATTTACCCCCGACGACGAATTTCAACCAATACAGGAACTGGAAGTTTCTACACCGAAACCCCCACCACGATTAGGAACTTATATATTTCTCATCAATACGGAAAAAGATCAATGTTGTTTCAAAAACAGCAGTAGAAGCATTTCCTAGTTTCAGCTCATTTATTCTATTTTACCTCAGTATACGAGAATGAATTCGCGTAAAAGGAAAGCTCTTGCGTACATTACATTGCATTATGCGTTGGAGAAACCAGAAAGAAATCCACCCCGTTGGTGGGTTTCTAACTTTCTTCGACGTAGAGAAAAATATAGTGCATCCGCGTTGTTGTTAGATCTTAAATTTCAAAGTGTCAGTGGCTTATATAAGAATTTCATGCGGATGCACCCGACAGATTTTGAATTTCTTTTAAACAGAATTGGACCAGAAATTATGCGGCAGGATACCAATTATAGAAAGCCATTACGGCTCAGGAACGATTAGCTGTGACGCTCCGGTTTTTGGCAACAGGGCGATTCCTTTACAAGTTTACAATACTTGTTTAAAATATCTAAGCAAAGTATTGGTAAAATTGTTCCGGAGGTCTGTGAAGCCATTACGAAGGCACTGAAATTGTATATTCAGGTAAGTGAACTATAATTCATTTTTCCGAACAGCACAAACGTGAAAATAGAAAACAAAAGTTGTTTTTTTTTACAGATGCCAAAAACTGGAACGGAATGGCTAAAAATCGCACAGGAATACAATGACACCTGGAATTTCCCCCACTGCATCGGCAGCATTGATGGGAAACACATAAGTATTCAATCGCCAAAACACAGCGGAAGTGACTATATCAATTATAAGGGATTTTTTAGTGTTGTCCTTTTGAGTGTTGTAGATGCAAATTATAATTTTTTATTTGTAGATGTTGGCTGCCAAGGAAGAATTTCAGACGGAGGTGTATTTAATAATTCTTCTCTATATCGGGCCATGGAGGAGAAGAAATTAAATATCCCAGCGGCTATTCGATTAGAAGGAAGGGAAATACCAATTCCTTTCTTTTTCTTAGGAGACGAAGCCTTCCCCATTTCGGAACACCTCCTGAAATGTTACTCTGGATATTTTACGAAAGGATCGCAGCAGCGTATATTTAATTATCGAGTATGCCGGGCCCGAAGGGTTGTTGAAAACGCCTTCGGCATATTGGCCGCAGTCTTCCGCGTATTAAGGAAACCAATGCTTTTATCGCCGGAAAAAGCTTCTGTTGTTGTTTTAACAACAACAGTATTGCACAATTTTTTACGGCAAAGGCCAGATTCTTCTCGACTTTATACTCCTCCTGGAACGATGGATAACGAAGATGAAGGCGTTTTGAGAGGAGGTAACTGGAGGGAACAGGGCAACGAAATGGGAGCGCTTTTGCCCTTGCGAGGAGTTCCGCGGAGAACAACTTCCGCGTTGTTACAAGTACGAGAGGAACTGGCCCATTATTTTTTGGCGGAAGGAAGGGTACCTTGGCAGGAAGACTGCGCATAGTTTTTATTTAAATATTATAATGTAATGTAATATAATAAATATATAACCCCCTGTTTTTAGAATAGTAATTCGTAGTGTGTAAATAAATTGTAAATAACAAATTGTTTTAGTGCGTTTGTAAATAAAACTTTATAATTTATTGGTTTTCCACCTTTATATCCAAAATTGGATTTGGCGTTCTATCGATGTTTCAGTATATTAAAATTTAATTTTCTAACATATTTGTGTAATTGTCTTATTTGTGTAATTTATTTTCATCAGTAAATACAACCTAACAAAAATTAATTGTGTAAAAACATTTTATACGACTAAATGACCCCATTTCTACCTCGAGAACTATATTAGTGTTAAATACTATACTTATAGATATAGCCGACGATGTTTTGTGTGTATGAATTAATTTATAACGTTTTCTTTCTCATGACTGTATTTAATTATTATCCTTAATATTACACAAAATGAAACAAGCAATTTATAATAGGAACAAAAAAAACAAAAAGAAATATATACGCCATATGCGCCGAGATCATAGAATAGAACATAAAAAAAACTTAACGGTCAAATATATTCTTCTCGCGCATCAATGACGCGCAGGCAGGGGCACGACATGCCCACTCATTCAAACAAAACATAAAAATAATTACATCTCAATAATTAGTAACCACTCTTGACCAACGACACTTTTTTACTTAACTTACATTTAACCCTGAAGTGATGCGGAAGTGAATGGGCAGAAATATCTTAAATAAACTAGTGTGTAAGTTAAAGTTGTTTTTATTTTATTTTACATTTAATTATGTAACTGAAAATGAATACAATAATTTGATCACCTACTGTATGTTTTCATTTTCCGTATAGAGTGTAAATAAAGTGTTAGGTCACAGACAGAGGGAAGAGAAAGGAATGAATGCTATTTAATATTATATATATATATATATTTTATATATTATCTATACATGTAGGTTCAATTTCTAAAAATAATTGCATTATGCGTGCTTCAATATGAACCCTGTCATAATTGTTGAGCTTTCTTAATTTCGCTGCAACGAAATTCGCAAAATGTTGCGATTCGTCAGGTGGTGGATCAGACGCACTTTCCAAAATCTCGAATGCCCTCTCCAAACGATCGTCTTTATCTGTATGCCGCCTTTTCGCGGCAACCGTTCTTGTTGGGCGCAATGGGGTGCTCGTACTGGGGCCAGGTTCTCCCTCAAGCATTTCGGAATTTTGTCCAATGTGTAATTGTTCTTCCACCTCACCCTCTACCGCCTCTGGGCTTACAATTACTACTTCATCTTCCATCTGAAAACAAGTATTGTTTCTAATTTGTTGCTAATAAAGTATGCTTAGTATGCTTTTATGAATTGTGGAAAAAATAAAAAAATAATTGAAGGTTTGCGTACCGTACTTAATGTTCTCTTACATTTATTTTTGTCCCATAGGAATTGCATACTTTCGAATGCAAACCATTGGCTTTTGTACACTTCCTGTGTTCCTACAAACAAAATAAGGATAGAAAGTTAAATTGAGCCGCACTGTTTTCTGATATGTAATACTGTATAAAGTACCAAATATTTCTAACTTTCAATTCATGAATGTATAATAAAAAGTACTTACCCTTTCCGGTGCCAACACTTCTTTTCATTTTTAATTTTTCCCTCCTCAAACCTGCGAGGAGGTATTCTACTTTTTTTTTACAAGCTGCTTTCGATTTGTTTATTTCTCTGCTTAATTCCTCCCACGCATCTTCTTTTTTAATTTATTAAAATAATCGCAATTTGTAGGGTCCCACAACACACTCTTGGATCGATATATTTCAATTAACGTGAGAATTTCTGCTTTCGTAAAATCCATGATCAGCGCAGTCTAAACGACAAGTAATCTTTTTCCGTATTGATGAGAAATATATAAGTTCCTAATCGTGGTGGGTGTTTTGGTGTAGAAACTTCCAGTTCCTGTATTGGTTGAAATTCGTCGTCGGGGGTAAATGTGTAATTATTCTGATTGGTTGCGTTTTGCAAACGCGAAGGTACCTCCTAGTCCGCGTGGACTAGGGGTACACAGGTAGTACCAGTCCGATGAAAGCAACAAGGGTAATAAACGATGACCTCTTCCAGTAATAAACGGATTAAGTAAACTCGCAACCCTGGCATAATAACATATTTTTTCCCTATTTTATGTTCCTAAGTTATAAACCGATTCCTCAAATTCCTCCTGTAACTTTCAGATGTAATAAAAATCATTTCCAATTTTCCAAACAGCAGGGGTTCCATTGTGCGGCACGGCTTTTGTCTTGCGTAGCAAGAGAATCACACTGTAGGAAATACTATTATAAATAAGAATTGTCCAAACCATATCGTACTTGGTATCATTTTAATCAGAAAAACGTCAGAAATATTTTGGTAACATTTTTATAAGAAAAAAATGAAAAATAACAAAGTTCAGTCGTTGCATTAGTATTATCTCACTGATGTATCCAATTCCAAATCATATTATCTCGTGCCTCAAGTGTCATGTTTACACTTGACATAGCATTTCGGGCCTTCGCCTGGGTATGTTGTTTTTACGTTTCAAGTGGTCTCCGAACCTATCCTTTGAACGGCAAAAAACCGACAATTTGTGGATCGACCCGTTCTTTCACCTTCGTATCACAGCTCAATAGAACTTTCGATACTCGGGAACGGAAAAATGTGTGCAAAATTAACATTGTCCTTTTTCAATAATGACACAGGTGATTATTAACATTGCTGTTTTATGTACAGCGTATCACCGATGATAATTGATCTGTTTCAGTATATTTAGACGATAAAATTTGTCTAAATTAAATTAGATTAAGTTCATAAATAATTTTATCGATTTTGAAATGAATCCAATAATACCGCAAGATTTCAAATAAATTGAAACCCAAGTGACGGCACGAAACGCTATGTCAAGTGCCAACGCATGAACCTTTCCTTCGATGCAACAGCAAAGAATCGACAAATTTTTCGGATGGATCCGTTGCCTCCGCTCCTTTGGAACACCACGCAGCAAAACGAAACTCCTCGCCTGTAGTAGCCCAGTCCTATTGCCTAACCGTTTATATCAAGAAACGAAGAAATGTTGTCCGCGCCGCAGCATGCCGTTGCATGCAACGAGGCAACGTCTGCCTATTCAAAAGGGTTCGGAACGGTGATACGATACGAGCGTTTGATACCGGTGGATACCCGGCTTAAGCTTGGGCTACAGCTGTCATAGCATCTGAACTTGTACGTGTCAATAACTTTCGGCGCATACTATCACAGCAAAGTATACATTGCAATATAACATTAGCATATCCAGAGACGTGGTCAGCATTAATGAATCCTTTAACCGAGACATCTGCACGGATTGTTGTCGCATTATCTGTATGTACTGGTTCAAAGAATGGACGAGTTTTTATCCGACTTCGAAAAGGAGGAGGATACTCAATTCGATGTGTATATTTTTTTTTTTTTTTTATGTATGTTCACCGATTACGCCGAGACGGATGGACCAATCGGAACGAAACCTCTTGCATCTGGTAGAGTATGCCTCCCGATTGGTCCCGTTATAAAAACATTTTACATTTTTTCACTCCGAACGCTTTTTATTGCAAAAAAACGTACTATTTCATGTACGCGCGGCGTACGGTCGCCGATTACTGCGAGACGGATAGACCAATCGGAACGAAACTTTTTGCGTCTTATAGAGTATAACTCCCCATTGGTCCTGTAAAAAAAATATTTTGCGTTTTTTCATTCCTAATGATTTTTGCTTGTAAACGTATGTTCGCCGATTACCCCGAGACGGATGGACCAATCGGAACGAAACCTCTTGCGTCTGGTAGAGTAAGTCTCCCGATTGGTCCCGTAAAAAAATATTTTGCATTTTTTCATTCCTAACGACATTTTTTTCTAAATGTATGTTCGCCGGTTATTCCGAAACGGATGAACTAATCGGAACGAAACCTTTTGGATCTTCTAAAGTATGTGTGCAGATTGGTCCCGTTAAAAATACATTTTATATTTTTTCATTCCGAACGCTTTTTATTGCAGAAAAGCGTACTATTTCATGTACGTGCGCCGTACGTTCGGCGATTACTCCGAGACGGACAGACCAATCGGAACGAAACTCCTTGCATCTTGTAAAGTATATCTCGCACTTGGTCCCGTCAGAAAGGCATTTTGCATTTTTTCATTGCTAACGATTTTTTTGCAAGAACGTAATGCTTGATTTACATTTTTCAACGATTACCGCGAGACGGATGGATCAGTCGGATCGAAAATTTTGCATCTTGTAGAGTATATATTCTAATTGGTCCTGCAAAAAAATTGTTGTATTTTTTCATTCCTAACGAATTTTATCGCAAAATACGTAATACTTCATTTATATCTTCCGGCGTTTATGCTGCAGGGAATGTGCCGATAGCGATGGAACCTTTCATATTTAGTAGGAGGTTTATCCGCGATGATCTCACTTGCAAAAATTTACGAAATTTGTTGTTTATTAACAACTTAAATTCGGTCAATTTTTTTTCGGTTTATGGTTATTAGCTAAGCAACAGAAATCTAAAATCACGTTACACTATCCTACAAATACTACTGGTTCCACTAAAAAGTGTGAAATAAAATAATTTTTAACAAAAAAAACATCCGACTTCGAAATGCACTAAAAAGTATAAAATAATTTCTATTTCATTTATACCAATATTCCATAGCTATTAATAATATCTACTTAATCGTTAAATAGGATACCAATTACATTTCAAAGTTTTCGGAGGCGGCGCAAAATTAAAAATACCCGAACAAACGATGCTGCCAATAACAATTTGATTGCGGTATGGCAAGCTTGATAATTAATAAGTCGTAAGAAAACAAGTTCGAAACGTTACAGATACGGCCGAAAACATTTGTAATTGTAACGATTATGTCAGAAATTGGCAGCACTCCTGATGTACATGCACTGTACTGCAGTTCACGAGAGACCATACTTAACTCGCGTAGCTCACTTGGTCTAAAGAGATTTTTAGTAACGTGTGTTATTCCCCTCTACAGCTTGCTTCTTGTTATGCTTTACATATAAATGATGGGCAGAAATATACATATGACGTACGATAACTGATAACCGGTGATGATATTGTAAAGTTTCACGATACAATGAAATTCCTATTATTTATCGGAAAAAAATGATGTGAACGCAAAGTAAAGAAGCAAGCTGTAAAGGGAAATCACACGGCACTATTAAAAATCTCCCTAGACTCAGTAGGCCACTAGCTGCGCGAGTTAAGTGCGGTCACTCGTGAACTGCAGTATAGTTAATTCACAATGGGTATGTTGATTCCCGTTGAATATGGTTTACTTGAAATTATCAAATGGGTCATTTATCATAGGTTGCCGACGCCCGAGTTAGGATCTTCCTAGTAGAGGAAATGTTTTTAATTTTGCGCCGCCTCCGAAAACTTTGAAATGTATTTGGTATCCTATTTAACGATTAAGTAGATATTATTAATCGTTATGGAATATTGGTATAAATGAAATAGAAATTATTTGACACTTTTTAGTGCATTTCGAAGTCGGATTTGTTTTTTGTTAAAAATTATTTTATATGATCAAACTTTTATTCACACAAGATTTCACACGTCTTGTAAATATATTCATTATTCGTCTCGTTTGGCTGTTTCTTGCGTTTTCTTAACTCTTTCGTGACATTATAAACATCTTCGTCTGCTGCAAATTCTTTTTGCAAGCAATCTTTAAGCTGCTTCCACGACGTACTGCATCTTTCAAATCGCACAAATATTCTTGCCGACCCGCGTAACAGTCGCTTACAATAAATGACTTTCTGGATATCTGACCACTTGCACAAAATTGCCATTTCCTCAAACTCATCCAACCAATCGTGAACATTTAAGGTGTCATCACCACTAAATGTTTGCATCGACTCTTCTACATCTCTGATGGAAAAAACTTCTGGTGGCCTACGTCTTTGCCCTTCCGCACCCAGCTCTGATCCGTCTTCGTCGTCTTCAACATCATCGTCATCGTCATCGTCTTCACCTTCTTTTGCTGTTTCCAGCACCAGAGCGGCTTTCAGGCGTTCCACCAATTCGTCTTTCTTTCCTGATGTCTTTAATTTACGTCGTTTGAGTTCATCTTTGAGGGCATACAGCTTCATTTTTGGCACTTCTTCCGGTTGGATAACCTCAACCACATTTCGAGAGAGATCTTCTTGAGAACTTGTGGCACTCATTATCACTGTTTCTTTTCACTTATCACTAGACACTAATATAATCTGGGACGAGCCCCCAAAATTTGTAGGAAAAAATAGAAAAAAAAGGAATATATACACAAGAAAAAGAGAGTTTATTTAAATGAGATAATAATAAAAAAAACGGATATTAGTTATACGTGGGAAAACATGCGCATTATGTCGTCTTTCGTCTTGGATCGCCAGAATTCAACTGACTCGTGACGCGTCGCGAGTCGCAACCGTCGCAACGACGGTTTCTTTTGTTTTTGCCAATGGGCCCACCCTGACCGATCGCGCGAAATTCGAATACCACATTTATATACGAGTAATTCCGGGAGGCCTTGAATCCGACATACGTGTCAATCTAATTGCGGTAAAAACGCGAGTCGCTCCTCTTAAGCAAGTTTCGCTGCCACGACTTGAGTTGTGCGCAGCTACACTACTGGTTCGCTTAATGAAAACTGTAAAAACTACTCTGGACTTACCTAAATGCTTGCTTCATCTGTGGTCGGACTCTTCCATTGTTCTTAGCTGGCTGCAACAGCACCCTTCTAAATGGAAGACCTTCGTTGCCAATCGGGTCTCCGAAATTCAAACTACTTTGTCCGAAACAACTTGGCGACACATACGTTCCGCCGAGAACCCGGCAGACGTTGCCTCTCGTGGAATATCTGGGGAAAAATAGCTTCGTGTAAACTCTGGTGGGAAGGACCTCCTTTTCTTACTCTACGAGATCACAATCTGGATAAATACCTTCTAAAAAATCTGGTTACGGATCAGAAAGCGCGGGTAGTAAGGTCGTCCTGCGATCGTTTCTGGCACTTCGTTTCTGGAAGAATTCATAAGTAAATATTCATCAATGCAAAAACTTTGTAAAATCACAAGCTGGTGCTTACGCTTTCGCAAACGGGAAGCGGACGAAAAAACGCAGCTCGAAAATCGAAACATACTAAGTGTACGCGAAATTCACAATTCACAAGTCACTTCGTAACTTTACTAATACAAGAAGTTCACGAAAAAACACTTCATGGTGGAGTACAACTTACCTTAGCAGCTCTTCGTCAACGATATTGGATTTTGGCTGGTCGACGCTCAGTACGCACTTACATTCACTCGTGTATCACTTGCTGGCGATGGCTTGCGAAAACTACGCAGCAGCAAATGGCTGATCTCCCCACCACTCGCGTCCGACCAACTAGGCCATTCACAAATACCGGCGTCGATTACGCTGGGCCTTTCCTCATAAAAACTAGTCCTGGAAGAGGACACCACACTCGCAAAACCTATGTCGCTGTCTTTGTCTGTCTTCCCACTCGAGCCATTCACTTAGAACTGGTATCGGATTATACGACTGACACTTTTCTTGCAGCTTATCGACGCTTTGTATCTCGACGAGGAATGTGCTCTATCCTTACTAGCGATCAAGGCACGAATTTCGTCGGCGCCGATCGAGAACTGCGTCGGCTCTTTTCCACCGCGAAATTTGATTTTCAAACACTGGCTAGCTCCTTAGCTCTGGACGGAACAACATGGAAATTCAACCTTCCTGCCGCCCCTCACTTCGGCGGTATTTGGGAGGCAGCGGTGAAATCCATGAAGTTTCACCTTAGGCGAGTGGTGGGGGAGACTCCTCTCACGTTTGAAGAGATGTCCACAATTCTTTCGCAAATCGAGGCCTGTTTAAACTCTCGTTCCCCTGGCGCCCTTAGGAATTGACCCCGATTGCAATGAATTTTTAACGCCAGATCACTTTCTTGTAGGAGCTCCGCTTACAGCCGTGCCTGAGCTGTCGCTGATCGACGAGAAACCTATACGATTAACACGCTGGCAGTTACTTCAACAGATGCGCGATCACTTCTGGAAACGATGGGCGACGGAGTACTTGCAGAATCTTCAGGCTCGCACAAAATGGTCTCAGCCTAAACCTAATGCGCAACCGGGCGACCTGTGTCTGGTTACGTCGGAAGCTACTCCACCTACCAAATGGCCAATTGGACGAATAACTGAGACGTACCCCGGCGATGACAACAGGGTTCGAGTCGTCCTGGTTAAAACACCGTTCGCGACAATGAAGCGACCGGCTACTCAACTCTGTCTCTTCCCGGCAACGCAGACAGAGAATTAAACTTCTACTTTACTGGCTTCGCTACAGAGATCGTCGTTCGTCGTGTAGACGAAGGCGGGCGGTAATGTTGGGAATCTGCATTATCGGCCGATTATTGCTGTCTACTGATTAGTTCCTAAATTACCACTTTGTAAGGCGCTCGCTCTTCTGCTGTCCCCACCACCGCTCCCTCTCTACACTGGATTCCTTACTAAGAGCTACGTGCTCTTCACTTATCGAAAAGAACTAGCAAGGAAAAGATCGCGAAAAATATAAAGAGAAAGAGAGAGAGATACGGGTGCCGACACGGAAGAACGAGTAGCTAAATTAATCTGGAAACTATACGTCTAAAACTAAATTGACTTTATTCTGTGACTCTGTGAAATAAACTGAGCATGACAAACAAAAAACTGGAAACTTCAGTCACCCCGATAACTTTAAAAATCTCAACTTCAAACAGAAAGAATTGGCGGTGTCTGTCTGCGAGGTAACGACCTGAATGAAGAGGCTCTTACAACCCCCGAAAAGGCTTTACAGGTCGTCCCTGACGAAATATCGAAGTCGAAACAATCGTCACACACAAAGTCGCGACAGATCAAAATTCGGAATATTTATATATTAATATATTCGGTACCTGAACGTGAAAAACGAGACGATCTAGAATGGAGAGACTCTCATAACCCGTAGGCTTAATAGATCGCCCGTTTTGCCTTGTTGATAAAATAATTTTTAACAAAAAAAACATCCGACTTCGAAATGCACTAAAAAGTATAAAATAATTTCTATTTCATTTATACCAATATTCCATAGCTATTAATAATATCGACTTAATCGTTAAATAGGATACCAAATACATTTCAAAGTTTTCGGAGGTGGCGCAAAATTAAAAACTTTTCCTCTACTAGGAAGATCCTAACTCCGGCGTCGGCAACCTATGATAAATCACCCATTTGATAGTTTCAAGTAAACAATATTCAACGGGAACCAACAAACCCATTGCGAATTAAGTATACTGCAGTTCACGAGTGACCGCACTTAACTCGCGCAGCTAGTGACCTACTGAAGTCTAGGGAGATTTTTAATAGTGCGTGTGATTCCCCTTTACAGCGTGCTTCTTACTATGCGTTCACATCATTTTTTTTGCGACAAATAATAGGAATTTCATTGTATCGTGCTGTTTTACAATATCATCACCGGTTATCAGTTATCGTACGTCATATATTTATGCCCACCATTTATATGTTCGCAAAGTATAATAAGAAGCAAGCTGTAGAGGGGAATAACACAGGTTATTAAAAATCTCTCTAGACCTAGTGAGCGGCGCGAGTTAAGTATGATCTCTTGTGAACTGCAGTATAGTGCATGTACATCAGGAGTGCTGCCAATTTCTCATATAATCGTTACAATTACAAATGTTTTCAGCCGGACCGATAATTTTTCTCTTACGACTTATTAATTACCAAGTTTGCCATACCGCAATCAAATCGTTATTGGCAGCATCGTTTGTTCGGGTATTTTTAATTTTGCGCCGCCTCCGGAAACTTTGAAATGTATTTGGTATCCTATTTAACGATTAAGTAGATATTATTAATAGCTATGGAATATTGGTATAAATGAAATAGAAATTATTTTATACTTTTTAGTGCATTTCGAAGTCGGATGTTTTTTTTGTTAAAAATTATTTTATTATAGGTATGATCAGAGTTGGATATTGTTTGAAATAATCTTGTGATAATTTGTGGTGTAAATTAACATTTACATTATTTAAAGTAAAATAAATTGTTACTGCTCTTCTGTTCCCATGAAATAAAGAAGATTACTTATAAAGATTATAATTTGTAAGTAAGTGAAGATAATATTTTATTCAAAATAATTTGAAAAAGTGTTGTCATTTCTGTCGCAGTTTTGATGATTACCCAGCATCGTTAAACACATATGTAGATGTATAGGCGACCGATGTACTACCGTTTTGAATTTTGTACGCGCCGCCTTGACGCGGCTGTTGCCGCGCGCCGTCGCAATACGATCTTAACGTGTTAGAGTATCGTACGCCATGATGTTGAACAAACGCGAATATTAGTAACGGCGCATGTGCGTAACGTAACCCACAGCGCTAACAGCGCCTCTAGCAGCAAAAATGTGTAATCCACGCTGACGTAGGCATGACGTAGGTGCTAACGAAATTGATCGAAATGTATCGATACAAAAAACAATTAATATCTCCTAAATAAATGCACCGATTTAGGTGTTATTGGGCTCAAAAGAAAGAGAACGACAAGCCGAAGCAAATTGTGTTATTAGAATGAAGTTCAGTTGCGTACTTTTTCTGTAACAGCAAATTATTTTTTGCATAACGCTCAAAACGCTCTGCTTCGGGATAATATACTCGGTAGAGTCTTGCTGTCGCCGGCGGACCAGCCTTCGGCCTAAACTACTTGGCGTGGAGACTCTACCGAGTCTCCTGATCTGTGTGTACGCGTAGCTAGATGGGCACTTTTGCTTGAAGAATTTCGATATAAAATTGAATATAGGCCGGGTAAAAGCATGGTACATGTTGATGCGTTAAGTAGGTACCCGTTACCTGCGATTATGACAGTAGATGATAGTGTTGATGGAATTATTGTTAGACTGCGTAAATCCCAGGAAGAAGACGTTAATTTGAGGGAAATTCGAGACAATATTGAACAGCATCGAGCGAATGGTTATGTGTTACGAAATGATATGCTGTATAAGGAAGTGAACGATGTTCCGTTAGTGATCGTACCCAAACAAATGCAAGTGCAGGTAATTCGTCGAGCGCACGAGCGTGGTCACTTTGGGGTGACTAAGACCGAAGCTCTATTGAAAAGGGACTATTGGTTTAAAGGAATGCGTCAGCAGGTAGAAAAAGTTGTGCGGAACTGTGTGGATTGCATTTTAGTGGAGCGTAAACACGGCAAACAAGAAGGTCTTTTAAACAGCATTGATAAGGGAGACAGATTACCATTTGATGACTATCACGTCGATCATCTAGGCCCATTACCTTCGACGAAAAAATCTTATAGACACATTTTTGCTGTTATTGATGCGTTCACTAAGTTCGTATGGTTGTACGCAACAAAATCGACGAATTCAGCTGAAGTTATTGTTCGATTAAAGAAACAGTCTGCAGTGTTCGGAAACCCAAAGAGAATCATTTCTGACCGCGTCACCAGCTTTACGTCCGACGCCTTTGAAGAATATTGCAAGCAAGAAGGAATTTGCCATGTGTTAATAACGACGGGAATGCCGCGAGCGAATGGACAGATTGAGAGGGTCAATAGAACGCTAATCCCATTATTGACTAAGTTAGCTGCACCAAAACCGGAACAATGGTATAAACATCTCGAGCTGGCACAGAAGTATTTAAATGATACACCAAGTAGAAGTACAAATACGACGCCCTTCCATTTATTATTCGGAACGCATATGAGAATACGTGAAGATCCTGAGATAAGACGAATGATAGAAGATGAATGGATCGCAATATTCAACGAGGGACGTGATGAGGTACGAGCACGAGCGACAAAAAAGATTGTCGAAGTCCAAGCGCAGAACAGGAAATCATTTAATAAGAATCGGAAAGAAGCAACACAGTACAAGCAGGGTCAGCTTGTTGCGATCAAGAGGACACAAGTTGCTCCAGGCTTAAAATTCCATGCGAAGTATCTTGGACCTTATTGTGTAGCGAAAGTTTTGCGGAATAATCGTTACATAGTACGAAAGGTAGGAGGGCACGAAGGTCCGCAAACAACGTCAACGGCAGCCGACTACATGAAGCTATGGGTCGCAGACGAGGAAGACGACTTGGTCGAAGATAGTGAAAGTGCGTCGAGTGATATCGGAAACATCTGAGGGCAGATGTCATATATCAGAATGGCCGAGTGTGGTATCACGAAATTGCGAGGAACTTGCGTAGAGTCGGAACTACGCAAAAGTGAAAGTCTGCAGGTCAAAAGGGACAGGGAAAACCCATGGGTCAACGGGCCCAGTGACGCGCTCAAGGTCCTCTTGGAAAAAGGGGGTGCGAAGCAAAATAGCAAACGAACATGTCCATATTTGGTCATAGACGCGCCCGAAGAAAGTTTGCGTGGTGAGGAAAGCCGAGTTATTAAAAAGGGATGTTTTCGCCGAAAGGGCAGAACTAGTGTGCAAGACGCGAGACTACCAAGTCGTTTAAGTTGAACTAAGACGTTTAAGTTGATTCAAGTTGTTTAAGTTGTATTCAGTAGAGTTAATTAACCGGATAGTTTTATTTTATTATTAGTTCCTAGCCACTGTAAGCATATATATAAATAAATTTTATATTTACTACAAAGGTTATGCTCCCAATCGAACTCATCAGGAAATCCGTTTCGACCTCGAACATATAACTGCGCGACCAGGCGAAACCACTTTAGAATACATCCATCGGTTTACGCGTACCTTTCATCAGGCTAAGGCCAGTGCCCGCAACGAGGTGGGTGACGGCTACGACTTCGCCGGTCTCGAACGCCTGGCACGTAAAGCGTTCATTCGGGGACTACCCTTACACATATCACATGCGGTTATTGCTGCAGTGCCGGGAACACTCGAAGAGGCGATGGACGAGGCCATCTACGTAGAAAAGCGCGACCGAAAACGGACATTCGCCGATAGTTCTATCGATGATTTGTACCCTATACCGCCGCGTACTCCCGCTCCCTACGATTATGACCGAAGCTGGAGAGAATGGCAGGAACCACCGCCACCCGCGGAATTAGAATATCCCCGGTACTCGTATAACATTAACGTTCGCGAATATCAGCATTATGGCCCACGAGGGTCCGGGTATTATCAACCCCCTCCGGCTCATTACGACGAATATCGATACGCTCAGGGGCCCGTTTATCCCGAGCGCCGTTACCACGCCGAACCTTATAGATCGGAAGGGTGGTACCGACCACCCGAACCTCGCGATTCGGAAGAACTAGCCTATAGAAGAAGAGAGTCAAATTTTGCACGCGACGCGGCTTGGCAACAGCAACCGATGCGGATCGCTTCACGCCCGCCTCCCGGTCGAGGACGCGATCCTCCGCAGGATCAATATAATTATCAACCGCGTAGCCGCTCATACGAACGCGGTAATTTAAACGCGAATCGCGCCCGTTCTCCGGATCCATCCAGAACGGGCGCACCCTCATCACAACCACAAAATCCACGAAACAGGGACATGAGCCCCGCGGGCTCTTACAGGCGCCCGCTCCCCGCCTTCGGATACGATCAAAGGCGCTAATCAACGGAATAGGCGAATTTATAGTAGATACCGGGTCCATGCTGAACTTGATTAATGCGAATGCGCTCCGACATGACGCGCCGATCACTAGTTGCGAGTGCGTCAACGTCCGAGGCCTACAAGGAAGCATCGTGGCCGCCGGTACTGTGTGCATAAAAGTAACCGGAAGCTAGACACTTTTCTACGTCGTCGACACTCCTGACTTCCCTAATGGAGTAGTAGGACTTTTAGGTAGTCCGTACCTTCTGCAAGAGCAAAGCGAAATTTCCTTTCACCATCGAACTCTGGTGACAAGTAAAAAACCGATACATCTGATCGGTTTCTCGAACGCGCGCGAAATCGAAAGAACGTTAACCTTAAGCCAAATTGACCAAGAAGATCCACGAACGCTCCTTGGAAATAAAACGATACAAAACGACGAATCTAACGTATGCGGAAATGATAGCGACGAAGACGCAGGCCGTACCGTTGAGCAGCTGACTCAGCGAAATCCTCAGGAATCGGGCGACGAAACATGCAACGCGACGTTACGCACTACTGACCTACCTAGGCCGCCGACTCCGCTTACAGACGAACAGCTGGAATTTCAAGGCGAAGACCTAGGAGAATACGTCGTCACACGACAAACCGACAACGAGAGAATCAGCAAAATTAATAGCGTATTGAAACTAGATCACTTGGATGACGAACCACGGTGCATGGTCGAAGGCGTCGTAGCTCGTTACGCAGACCGATTTTTCATACCCGGCGATCCCCTGGGAGAAACTAACGCAATCGTTCACAACATCCCGGTGAGCGACAAAACACCGGTATTCACGCGACAATATCTTTTCAGAATCGACCAGGAAAAAGAAATAAGTAAACAAATACAGAATCTAGAGAGCTTAGGGGTCATAGTTCCGTCGAATTCTCCGTATAATTCACCCCTTTGGCTAGTTCCAAAGAAACCGGACTCGACAGGAAACGTGCGCTGGAGAATGGTCGTAGACTACCGCAAACTAAATGCGAAAACTATTGATGACCGTTTTCCTATTCCCCGCATCTCCGATATTTTCGACCGGTTAGCAGGCGCTAAATATTTTGCGGTATTCGATCTAGCAAACGGATTCCACCAAATTCGCATGGCACCCGAGGATCAAGAAAAGACTGCATTCTCGACTCCGGATGGACATTATGAATACCCGCGCATGCCGTTCGGTCTAAAGAACGCGCCTGCCACTTTCCAGAGGCTTATGCAACGCGTTTTAAAGGGACTAATCGGGAAAATTCTTTATGTATATATCGATGACATAGTAGTTTATGGACGCACTCTAGAGGAAATGGAAACCCGTCTTGAATTGCTATTCTAACGCCTCCGCGACAATAACTTGGCATTACAACCGGATAAGGCAAATTTTCTGAAAAGCGAGGTAACTTATTTAGGCCATATTATTTCATCCGAGGGAATAAAACCAAATCCTGAGAAAATTCGGGCGGTAGAAAGTTTCCCGACTCCGACTACGCGCAAATCACTTAAACAGTTGTTAGGATTAGTAAACTACTATCGGCGATTTATCCCGGACTTGTCACGACAGGCCAGACCGTTAACAGAACTAACCAATCCTAAGAAACCTTTCACATGGACCGAAATCCACCACCAAAGTTTCCAAGATCTACGACAAGTACTCTGCAAAGAACCGGTCTTACGCTACTCATATTTCGACGAAGCCTTCATAATCACAACGAACGCATCTGACATCGCGGTTGGCCCTGTCCTAAGTCAAGGAAAAATAGGCGAAGACCCGCCGATTGCCTACGCCTCTCTAGCGCTTACTTCAGCTCAACAGAACTATTCCACCACAGAGAAGGAATATCTTGCGATTATTTTTGGGGTTAAACATTTTCGAACATATATATACGGCAGGAAATTTACACTTGTGTAACGTCCCGGAGTTATTCGCGAGCACGCTACTGCACTGACGCGTAGGGAGAGCGGTTCCCTATGAGAAGGCGACTCGTATTCTTTATATATATTAATAAAGGAGGGATTATAGGTTCGAGTGGCACGCGGTAAAGGAGTAAAATCCAACGTTAATTCCTTTCTCAAACAGTATGTGTAGATATTCAAGAACTGTGTCTTGTGTTTGGTTATAATATAATAATAATAAAGAAGGTAAGTAATATCAAAAAAATATTGAATGTAATTAAATATAATATAATGAATATAATTAAATTAAGTAATGAATTGAATTAATGTAATTAATTAACATATGTTGCGCCCTGTTCTGAAATACAAAAAGAAAATAATTGTATTAGTCGAGTACAGTGAGTACGCCCTGGATTAGAAAATACAAAGAAAATAAACTGATTAAATTGACAATCGCGTTTGGTGCTAAATTTGAAATACAATGGAAGAAAATCAGATTATTAATTACAAAATAATTCAACCTAAAACAAAAATACAGAGAAAAATAAATTGATTAGTGAACGCGGCTCCAGATACGATTATCAAATTTTAAATCAATAACTTGAATTTATAATTTAATATAATTTAAATAAAATGTTTGATTTGTCGGAAAATTGGCTAGGATCCGTTCTGACACTGTAGGAGCTAGCTCGTTCGGCCGCAGTTCGATTTCTGGGCAACTTAGCCGTCACTGATAGGCCGCATCCAAGGAGCTTCTGCTTTCGCTCCTTCGTTAAGCTTGGTAGCGAATACTGCAAGACGGTATCGTCGCTCTAGAGCCAGTGTACTGATAGGCCGCATCCAAGGAGCTTCGGCTTTCGCTCGCTCGTTAAGCTTGGTTGCGAACCTGACACGTAGGAGAACCGCTGCGAACCGGTAGTTGAGCGCTCCGGGTCCGACGCGGAACCTTTGCCGCCTTGCCGACAAAAGAATCTAATGTTACTGAATTCTAAATAAGAATCGTACCATAAACCCGTGTCAGACTACGATCAGAATCGAAGTGAAAAATCTCTGCGCGGCACGCTCGTATTTATACCGGAGAACTGCTGACGTAGCAGTTTTTTCTACCTGTACTTTTGATACCGGAAGTGTTTGGACTTTGACCTGCGCGTACGTGACTCCGCGCGTATCGCTATCTCTGTCTACGCACTGTTGCTGTCTCTTTCTATTCTGCGCTTGTTCCTATCTCTTTCTACGCGCTATTGCTGTCTCTATCTATTTATTCCGCGCGCTGTGTCGATCTTTTATCGACGCGACAATTATCGACGTATATTTTTGGAGTATATAAATTCTTTGTTAAATATAAATATTAATAAATATAAGATTCTTTTTAGTTATTAAATATAATTATCAATCTGAATCATAGTATTACAATAATAAAAAAACCGAACTGTTACAAATTTTATAAAAACGAAAAATAAATAAATATTTTAATAAATACTAGTTATGAAATTTCTTTTTATTTATTCTTCCTCTTGCGGGATGTTACACTTATAACAGACCACAGGCCTTTGCAATGGCTGTTCTCGATCATAGACCCAGTATCACGTCTGGCACGCTGGAGAATACACTTGGAGGATTATAACTACGAAATTGTATATAAACCAGGACGCGTGAACGCGAACGCAAAGGCCCTATCCAGAAATCCGGTACCTTATGCGCTACCGCTAACACCAACGGATCAGAATGATCCCGTAGAGGACGCTATCGCTAACCGTGTACGAACTCGCCGCGCCGGCCAATCCAGGCCCAATTACGAAGAACCTCCGTCAATGATATTAGATGAAACCGAACCATTAGACATCACGGAGCACGAAGCTCTCGCACCAAATGCAAATTCTACCACACTGGAAAACGCCGACCTAACAACTCGCGAACTTGCGATACTCGCGTATCTTGGGGTTCACCGCTATCTACACTGGAGCCCGCACACGAATCTTCTTCATCCGCGAAAGAAGACGAGCCCGAATCCATTGCACAGCTCACGGACGATTCTCAAACACACGTCACAAGTCCACCGAAACGCGTCTCCTGGGACTTGCCATGTCCTTCCGAAGTATTACCAATACCACAGTCGACGATGAATATTCCGGACCATACTGATGCTAAACCAGACTACGAAAGATTTTATGTGCCAACCGCGCAAATAATAGACGATCCATTGCAAGACAGACCCAGGAATTGTTCAATAATCGTATCAAAGTCCCCTCTCATCGCCGGTCCAGGGAACATCGCACACTTCATCCCTGCCGACAAAATTCTAACAAGCCCAACCTGTAAAACGTTGAAAGCATTGGGCCTTTTATCAGAAACAAGTTTATTAAGCGAAGATTTGACCGAAGGACGCGTAATAGTTACTAAAACGGAGGACAGACGGCTCTTTAATATTGTAGGAGCAAGACATTTTTTTCACACGATCGAACCACATCAACTGCCCTACATATTACACGCATTAAAACTCAGCGCTAAAATAGAAGGCATAGATAACCTCCGCATTCCGGCAAGCGGGGAAACCTTACTCCAAGTTAGCATACCAATGCTCCAACAGCATTTATCTGAAGTATTTTACGACTTTCCCATAACTATCACAATCTGCACGGGCGAGGTGCAGACTCCACCGGAGGACCAACGCGAAGATATTAGCCGTCATTACCACGAGAGCCTGATAGGAAGTCACAAGGGAGTGACCAAAACCTGCCGCCGCATTCGAGACCGATTCGAATGGCCAAAAATGCACAGAAACACAGCACAGAAGATTATATACGTTCTTGCAAAAGCTGCCAGGAGCAGAAACTAGTAAGAATAAAAACTCGTGAACCAATGCTTATTACTGGCACCCCGGCAAAACCATTCGACAAAATAGCACTCGACATCGTTGGACCTTTACCGATATCATCGAGCGGAAATCGCCATATCCTCACATTACAATGCCAGCTATCAAAATTCTGCATGGCCATCCCATTACCAGATATCCGGGCGGAAACAGTAGCAGACACCTTTTCGCGTTACTTCATCGCGGTGTTCGGCGCGCCCCGTGCAATCCTCACGGATCGTGGGACGTCTTTCATTAATCAAGTTCTGAAAGGAATAGCCAAAACCTTTAATATCGAACATGTTACTACATCCGGTTACAGGCCTCAGACAAATGGGTCCTTGGAGCGTAGCCATCACGTGCTTATTGAATACTTGAAACATTTTATAGAAAACAAACACGACTGGGATATTCTCCTTCCATTCGCAACATATTCATATAATACTTCAACACATGAAGCAACAAACTTCTCGCCATACGAAATAGTCTTCGGTCAATTAGCTAGGGACCCGTTTACGCATATGTCTCAGGACGAGCTCGCGACCTATCCTACATATGTACAAAACCTCGTCCAACGCCTCGACGAAATTCGCCTACTAGCAAGAAATAACCTCGATCAAAGCAAAGCGCGTTCCAAAGCACAATACGACAAAACAAGCAACGAAGTAAGATTTTCCCCGAACGAACTAGTATACGTATTGAAAGAGCCGCGTACAAGCAAATTCGATCCGCACTATATCGGCCCATACACCGTTTGCGAAATTACCGACAATAACAACGCGATCCTCGTAGATACTAACGGAAAAAAATTCGCTAAACATTTAAATAAATTGAAACACGCATATTTGGGAAATGCAACTAAAACCCAGGACTCCGATTTTTCCCCTTTCGACCCGACTTGAACAAAAGGGCATTTATTTTAGGGAATTCAGTAATTTAATTAACAGTGCTGACTTATAGATAGGTCAACCATGTCACCGTGGACGCCTGGCACCTGCTTCGAAGCATCACCTTGATCCAGTTCGCGATCGCGAACCGTATCAAAGGCGACTATTCCGTTACCACTCTGGGACACAGGTCCGGTTTGTATCCTGAGAGACTAGCCCAATCCGCACGTTTCGGACAACGTGGAGACTAGTCACAGCCATGGACGCAACGGAAAACACCACATCAGCAATTCTATAATAGCTACAACGGAACGTCTATAATCAGCGTATCCACGTGCACCGCGCTTCAATTCCATTCTCTTTATTTTTCTCGGCATCCTTTTCAAAATTATCGAATGTTTAGCGTGGGGGGATGTGCCCGGTGGCCACTTCCCGCACAAATTTTTCCACTTTATACATAAGAACAACAGCACAAAACCCGTACATATCTTCGACACTTTATACACATATTTCTTTTCTTTATATTTTCAACAGCTGCGCACCATTGTATTCTCTTCGGCACCTTTTACTTTTATATTTTGAACAGCCACCTTTTATTGTAAATTTTTCACTATTATATATATACTTTGTGAATGCATGAAAATGTATGATTGAGCAAATGAGGGTGGCGAACGACGAAAACACCTTACACAAAATGCCCTCGCGAGAGCATTTTGTGTCTAGCGTGGGGGGTGTTACGTCCCTAGTTATAACCCATTTTCGTCTTTCGCCATTCCAACGAGGTCTTGCTCTGGAATCCGCGAAACATCAGCGTTTTCTCGCTTAACGACGGCCGCGATACGAAATCGGGGAACTCGCGGAATGCGATGGCGAAAACCCTTTGCTTGCAGGTTTTCGCAAGCAAAGAGCGTGACCTACTCCCCTTTTGGGAGTATAAGTTATCGGTGCAACGCAAGTACGCCAGTTCCGCGATTCCGTAAAGCAGAGACGAAGCTCTGTTCCTCCGCAACCCGCGTTCGGCTACCTCGAAACCAGGAGGATCATCAACGACGTGCTCGGCCTACGGTTCAACACGAGGGTATCCCCGAGGTCTGAGGATCCAGGCCCATAATAGGACAAGCTCCAGGAGTGCACCCGTGTGCCGGCAGGACCACCATCAACCGCTTGCATCTTCCAAGGTCGAGTTGTAGCCCACGCGCCGCGAGTCTAGCGTTTTGTCCGAATCCGTGAGTTAAGCGTAAAGTGAGACCTCGAGTGTGAGTGACCGACGCGTGCAAGGAAAGCATTTGTTGACGACACCCGAAGACAACGAAGGGTATGTAATAGATAGCAATTAAAATATATATACGAGTTCAAACAACCGCAATCGCGTATCAAGACCATTCGATTCCCATCCTATCTCCCTTAACCCCTGAAAGGTAGGTCAAGGTGCGCCTTAGCGCTTTAAGCGGCAGAATCCGTAGATCATATTTAGCGTATAATAAACGCCCCGTAAAACGGGACGTAACACATGGAATTCAGTATCCTCCTCCTTTTCGAACTCGGATAAAAATCAAGATTTCGCTTGGTACCTCCGGATCGTCGTTATTTCATTCAATTCTAAGGCAATGGTGCATGCAGGTGTTAAAAAAAAATTATTTTCGCAAAAATAATCGAATTTAAAGTATACCTACTCCGTGGACGCAACCGGATGCCCCGGTACCCACCTCGCAGGAAAACTCGATTTTGATCGACTTAGTTTTTTATCAATTTATTTAATTCGTACACGTAGAATAGGTAGAGTAATAATGAAATTCATGAAAATTAATATAAAACAATATTTTGTATATTACATTCTTTACATTTTACAAATATTAATGAATGCTCATCGCAGACAGGTTTATTACTGGGCGCAGGCCTTTCGTATTTTCCTTTTCTTCTTCATTGCCTGCTTATAACATATATGGCAAGAAGCAGTAACTTTTTTTCTTACTGACGGATCTCGTTGTACTGAAAGACCTAGAGTTGCTTCCACAGGCTTTACTGGCCGTCCGATCACACTTTCAACCGTAATCTTCGTGTTGTAATGTCTCATCACTTGCAGGTTTTGACTGCGATTCTCGATCATTGGCTTTGCAAGTTCTTCGCTCCATTGGCGCATAAATAGCCTCCGTTGATTAGTTTTTCTTGGAAGCATCTTATTATTTTTATAATATATCAAATAGGAAGCGAGTGAGCTAATGTCTAACATGTTGTAAAACATAACTAGCAGCCATCTCAGAGTGCGACGATTTGTTGTATATCTACTAATCATTTGGTCCATGGGGTTGATGCCAGCTTTATATTTATTATAATAATTAATAATGTGGAGCTGTTTCTTAGCATCATTGTTCACAGCCATGTCGGCATGCATGGTTGATAACAGAATTACTGCTTTACTTTTCTTCGGTACGTATGAATACAGCGTTGTGTTTTCATGGAATCCAAACACAGTAGGGTATACTTCTTTTGGCTTATTCCTTTAAAGTCCTGCTTTCTTCTACCTTTGTACGAGCTATTAAGAGGTCTATTCATTTGAAATTGCCTCGGACACACATCATATATCTTCATTTATTCAAATAAATGTTAAGAGAATGATTCATTTGAAGGAATATTTAAAAATTTGAAATAAAGAGAGGTGGATACCCGGTTGTGTAACAACGTTGGCAAAGTTGGTTGTGCACACAACGGTTAAATACTTACTCAGAACTTGTACTTCCTTTTTATTTTCCGCTAATAGAACCATATCATCTGCAAATGCTAAAATTGAACCATATCATCTGCCTTTAGTTTGTTGATTTATATAGTTTATTATTGGGTCTATTATTAAGTTAAATATTAACGGCGATAAGGGGTCACCCTGTTTAACTCCCCTGTTAACTGCAATATTTATTTCACTATTTTTGTTTTTTATTTTAGTTTCACATTCTATGTAAGCTTTCTTTATGTATTGAGCCATTCTGCGTGGGACACCTTTTAAATGTAGGCAGTCCTCAATTGCACTATGAGGCACCGTGTCAAACGCTTTAGCGATATCGACCACCGTAATTATACCACCTTTTTGTTGCTTCATTTGTGCTATAGAAGCCCCGAGTAATGCAACATTTTGTTTGCAACCATCTTCCTTGGTGAAGCCTTTTTGTCTCAATGATTGTTCAATCTTTACTCGAAATCTATTATCTATCATAGCCGAGAATATTCTACTAACTATGGATCCAATCGTTAGTGGCCGCCAGTTTTTAATATCTTTAGGGTCTTTATTCGGTTTAGGTATCAAAACGGTTCTATTTATTCGCCAACATTTTGGATAGTATTGTTTTAATATTAATAAATTAAACAAGTTCGCTAATACTTGCACTGCTCCTTTCCTGCGCAGATGCAATTTCCGAAGGCCATCAACACCCGGCGCTGTATTAGCTTTTATTTTTTTCATTTTCTCAATAATGTTTTCATCGGTTATCGGGGGATATATTTCATTTATCGGTATAGTGGGTGTTCTTATTAGATCTTTCAATCTAGGGAGGCCTTCATCAGTGCCCGTAACTCCCCATAGTTCTGAGTAGCATTTTTCTATTTCTTCTTTGGCAGGTAATTCAGTGCCATTATTGTTCGTAGCTTTTTTATTATTTTCTATACTTATATCTAATACTGCCATATCTACTAGCTTTTTAGGACATTTCCTGTATAATTCTTGAAATCGTGCGTATCTGTATTTGTTAAATCTATTTCTTTCATTAACTCTGTCCCTGTCACTCTTGTTTTTATTATTTCCTGGTCTTTTAGGTCTTTCATTGTGTTTATCTTTTTTCCTGTATTTATTTAATCGTTGGTTATTTCTTCTATTGCAGGTATCATCAGTATCCTCGTCGTTCTCCTGCTCTTCCTCATCCTGCTGGCTTTTCAACGTTTCTGTAAGTATTTTAACAATTTTCTCTATTTCGTTATTATCATTTTCATTCACCTCTTGATTTCCTATGCATGCAATTTCTTTTATTTTATCATTTATTGCTAGTAGTTCCGGGTTGTCTGGTGGAGGAGTCGATTGTATACTTTCCTTTAGACTTTCCTTCCATGTTTGTTCATTTTCTTCTTCTTCTAGTTGTGCGTTGTCTTCCTCATTCGGTGGATTTTCCTCTAACTCAAGAGAGTTTTCGGGCCCAGCTTCATTACGAGTGACTACTGTCGTAACAGCAGGGGTAAGTATTCTTCTTTTGTCACTGATTTGTTTTAAGGTTTTATTCGGCAAGTATTTTATAATTTCAGCGTTAATCTGTTTTACACTTTTGAACCTTTCATTCAGTACTCGTAATAGGTCAGTCTCTTCGTCTGTCCATACTGGGCACCTCCTCTTTTTTTTTGTTCCAGGAGCTGTTGCCTTGGCTCTCGCCTCATTTCTCACAACTGGGTGCCTATGTCTTTCATGCGTAGATAGGCCTCTCTTAGTATCGAAGCTTGCCTCACAACTACCACATTTGTACTCTTTCTGTACTGGCTGCACTACGCCTTTGCATTTTGGTATGTGACATTTTATTGCCTGTGGTCTAACATACTCTTTTCTACAATACTGGCAGCACCATTTAATTTTCAGGCGAGAGTGCGCTGTTTGTGCATGCTTAAGAAAATCTTTTTCATTCAGGAAATGTTTTTGTTGTCCAACGTCACCACAAATCGAGCAAATAATGGTATTGCTTAATGGCAGTATTATAACTTGTTCATTCTCATTATCATTGGACGTGCCTGGTTCATCATCAAAGACCCTCCTATCCGTAGCGGAATATTCCGCCACAGGGGTTCCAGGGTCGGAAACCCCTGCGTCCGAGGCTTCGTCGCTTTCACTCTCCATTTTTATTAGGTAATTGTGTACCCATATCATAAATAAATCCATTTTACATACCAAATCATATCCTTGTCATTGCCATATCGTAACCATAAATCCGTCCGGACGCCTTTACCCCGTTTGCTGCCTAGTACAAGACTAGGTCCCAGCGGGCACCACGAGGAGGTGGGGCAGACTTGAGAAGCCAGCATCGCTGACTTCCCCTTGCGACCGAGCAACCATGGCTCTCTTAAGAGGATCTGAATCGTGTGCTACAAGAAATGAGCATTTCAGCTCTCGGATGGATATCCGTTATGGCACATTGTACCAACTCAATCTTCTGCTCTTATCTTCGGTTTAACGCACTTGCACACTCTACAGAGACTCCTTAAGAGAGTCATAGTTACTCCCGCTTTGGATGGTTGTCCATACAATGGCCGCAAGTGTTTTTCTCTACTCTACAGGCTTTGGCTACGTGGCCAAATCTGGCACATTTAAAACATTGCGTTACTCGAAGGTGGTCCTTCACCCGACAAGTACAGTAGCGCAAGAAGGAGAAACCTCAACAACAACGTTACGGCCAGATCTTTCCCGAGGTACCGGGTAGTTGTAAATAATCTTAATCTCATTAGTTTCAATTCCGACATCATTACGCATGCGAATTTCGTCTGCAAGTTGTTGAGCAGAGATATTTACCGGTACATTACAAATAATAATTCTCGGAAGATAAATGGGTTTCTCACGAGTAGTCAGACCTGCCTCTCTAAATTCTCTAGAGTTTTTCAGTTTCACCATGTCAACAGTCTCAGCACACACACGAACCGCAGGTGATTTTAAGGCGATTACGCTCCTAGCTCGAATGTCAAAGGTTCTAGGACAGACTTTTGTAAGGAGTATTTTTTTAATCGCCTTAGAATCAGTGATCTTATTTTTATCGATGGGCTCCACAGTAAACTCTTTGAGATCAGAGGTAGAGATAGATTGAGATTTTGAAATTGCAATAGATGGTTGAGTCGTTCTGTTAGTACCTGATATTGCTGCTGAGTACGATTTTATAGAAGATTCATGCTTGGATAGACTTTGGTTAATACGCGATGAAAAGGCATTCGAAACTTCGTCAGCAATCTTTTTACAAAAAGACTCCTCAAGAACCCTTTGACGCTCCGAGTAGGAGTTAAAGACCTTTTGCACCTCATCAATAAATGTTGCATACAAATCGCCGGTTTGATACGCTCGAGTTACAGAAATAAACTGGTCTCTCAACATCGCTAATTCATTAAACCTAGCAGTAAGATCGATATAGGCCCGCGATACCTTAAAGTATACATCTTTCATGTAGGACATTGCCTCATTAATAGCTAACGGACGTGATTTAGGTTCCTTCCCAGGCAGAGTTTGCTCCAAGTTGTACTCATGTCCCTTGATCCCCTCGTCAAATTTGTCAAAGGCTTCCAGTCCCAGTGGGCGAAACGACGATAACAGTGAGGTGTTTTCGTCGGGAGGACTCGATGCTGGACTGGGCTGAGGCCGAGGTAGTTTACCAGTTCTTGGTGTTATATTATCCATGATAGCTGATCATAAGGCAGTCAGAGTGGCAATACTCGATGTATATGAAACAATTGTGAACGTCAAAATTTGTAATTATACCTGGAAATAGAAGAGAACGAAAAGAAATACAGTGTTACGGCCCGGCTCTCGCTACTCGACAGCGGAACAGTGCTTCTCCGTTCCGTAAACCAAATAACACAATCTTTTAAGCCAACCGGTGCGTTACGTCCGGATCTACCTGGGAACCCGTGGTTGGTTGTCGTCTTGGCAGGAACTGTCCTCGTGGATCACTCGCGTACCGATTGTATTATCTTATTATTCGTCTTTATATGTAAAGACTCGCGAACCGATGAGGTGAGCGAATGTAATGACTCAGGATTGAGTATTAATAAAATAATATATTCAAGTAAATATTATAATTATTTAATTATTGTAAACTTCTTTCACTTCGTTACAATAATTCTTTAGTATTTAAGAACTGATTTAAGAACCGCTGAGGGTTGACTTAAGACGCGAACTTGTGTCGCCGGAATATTCGTTGTCGCAGGAATTTATCGACAACGTATGTGCCGGGACGATTCAGAGCGGAGCGGATCCGGTGAATGACGACGAACCTAGGTCTCACGTCTCTTTTATAATGTTTCGAACAAAGGGGTCTCTTGTCTGAGAGATTAAACTATCTGTCAGCGTTTATTAGTCAGTCGATGACTTAAAGTAATCTTATCGCTAGTTAGTCATAACATCCTTTATGACTCGAGTGTCGATTGCTAGCTAATTGAAAGCGATATCGACACGAAACCTAAACATACTTATCTTAAACATAACAATCTTAATTCTTAGAATCGAATATTCATACTTTAAACATAACATCCTGTGCAGCGCTAATCTTATCTATAACAGACTTGAGTTTCGCTTGGCGTGAGAATGGAATGTTGCCTGGCATGAATAATGTGATGAGTAATATGTAGATTATAATATGATATCGTGTGAGATTATAAGGTAAGTATGACAATTGAATATAAGGTAAGTATACCTGATTAGATAAGAAATAATAGAATACAATAGATAACAACGTAATCTTACTAACTAACTCCAACGTCGTGTCCCGACGTAACAACAGTAAAACCAAGAAGAATAGAAGAAAATGAAGAAAAAGAAAAGAGAGAGAACAGAAAACAAGAGGAAGAGAAAAAAGAACGAGTGAAGATAATGAACAGTTAGTAAATCTAGGAGAAATAGCAAAATGGGAAAGAAGATAAGAGAGAAATATAGTAATACACTACAGACAAAGAAGAAGTTGAAAAGACGGCAAATAGAAGAACAGAACGAGAAAGAAAAAGAAGAAGAAATAAAAGGAGGGAAAACGAATAAGGATAATAGAAAGAATTTATATAATATGAGAATACTGGCAAAATAGTAAGTAGATACAGTTAAGTAAAAATTACAGTTATAATAAAAATGTGGAAAAATCTTATTTCGTTCAAAGCGTCCTCTTCTCGCATGTACTGAAAATCCCTCCGAGCCACGTGGCAGCAACCGAGTTTTCCCTTGAGATAATGGAGCAATCTCAGTTGGTAATTCATCCACTAGGGGAAGATGGAAATGCGTCGCCTGGTGATAAGCATCGATGCCGGAGGTAATTCAACTGTCGGTAATGTCGGTAGTTGCTATATAACCCACAGATGTCACTGCCAACTACTCGACACTTGTAATGGCCGCCTGCGTTTTTCCTCACATAGAATGTTAGATTATTAATAATAACACTATCCACTGTTTGTGAAAAGCAAATTATGCATCAAATAAACTTCACAAAAGTTGTGGCGGGTTACCGCCGGGCTTGCCGACTCAGCCGGTAAGTCCGGGGTTCTGACGAATGAGTAAAGTCGATGGGTGTTGTGTGGAGTAACGAAGGTTTATTAAATCTATACGTACGAGGTACTTACTCTACGGCCCTAGGGGTCCTTACAATCTACGGCCTTAATCCTACCGGCTTATCTTACGGGCTTATACTAGGTGCTTATCACTAACGGTCGCGGAACGGTGCGGTCGCGGTAGGGTTCGGTCACGGTACGGTGCGGTTCGGTGCAGTATAGTTCGGTCGCGGTACGGTTCGGTTACGGTACGGTTCAGTCACGGTACGGTTCGGCGCTTCGGTCCGGCACGGTATGAGCCGTGGCGCGGCACGGAGCGGCGGAGGTAGGAGGATGTCTAGGATACGGAGGTAGATGCCCATGGGCGGACGATCGCAGTCGCAACCCGTCCTAACCCCGACAGTCGGATCACCGTTGCTCTGGTGGACGTTCGGATGATGTGTACGTCCGATCCGGCGGTCGAGAAGCCGCTCGAGAGAGTCCCGGCAGTGACCAGCGGAAACAGCGGACCTATCGGCGGACGACCGCAGTCGCAACTCGTCCGTCGATCGCTGTTGGAGGAAGCGTAAGGAGTCCAAAAATCGTAGCTGATCTTTCCCACTGTAGCGCATGCATGTGATGTCGCTAGGAGAGCCGATCTGCCTTCGTCGGTTCGCGGCGCGGTATATAATTGCTCGCGAGGCAAATGGCCACGGTCGCCATCTGGCGGCGGTGTTTGCACTAGCGGCGCGTGCCGGCGGGGCCCGCGGTTTCGCGGCCTTTATCTTCTCACAAAGTTAACCAACAGAGTTAGCACATCGGAACAAGATTCTTGAAAACCCAAATAGCCCAGAAAGGGTTTTGTATATCGACCACGTGCGAGCACGTGGTCGGCACGATATCGTTACTAATATCACTCAAATATCGATTGTATTGGCTACTTGGAAACGAGATTTATATATCAACGTGAACCAAATTAGAAACACTAACCGCACATATATAACTTTGGTCATAATACAGGTTTTACCACTAAAAATTAGACTTTATCATGGAGCACTCACGAACACGTCACACCGCCGCCCTTATGAGAGTCATAGGAACGACCACCACCGGGGAGTTTGGGGGGTCGGTTAGATCCCCCAAGACACTTTCACATCCCGGGGGGTGTCGGCTGCGATACGCGATGCGCTTATTACGCTAGATTAGGGATGCAAACCGGCCATTTCCGGCTTACAGTGCGCATACCCGAAGATTACGAACACCCGGACAATCCCATCCTTCCGACGTAGGAAGCTCACGCTCCGTCCATGACAGCTCCTTCTTACCTGAGACCCAGGTAGCAGGGACCGCCGGTAAATCCCAGCCGGCGCATCCGAGAGGGCGACGAGAACCGTCGCTGATCCCCTGAGCGCCGAACTGAGGTTGTAGCCTTTGAGCCAGTGGACCCTTCAGGTGCAAGCACCCCCCCGATAAGACCCGATGCGCGCATGAACGCACCTTGTCTTTGCTGTCCCTTTCTACTGAATACTGCCAACTACGAAGCCGACACCATTTGAGTGGCACTGGCAGCCTGGACCAGTGGAGCTCCACTCTTCCCGTAGCACCCATGTCGGTCGGACTTCTCCAACCACGTTTGATGGGTAACCGTCGATGACCACCTACGTGATTCATCTACCACACCTCTTTTTCACCGGCGGCATCTGTTACCCACAGAAGTGGTATTGGGTAGCTCCACCGATGGTTTTAGGAGTAAGCGGCGTGTGGCCTGCCCTGGCGACTCGTCTCGGATACTAGGGTAAAGCCCCGACACCTCAAACGACGGCTCCACCGCTTACCCACAGCACGTTTAACGTTTCCATGTGAACCGGACTTCCCCGGTCGCGTTTGATGGGTTACCGCCGATGCCACTTACGTGAACATCTACCACACCTCATTACTACCGGCGGCATCCGTTACCCACAGTTGTGGGATTGGGCAGCTCCACCGGGAGTTTTAGGGGTAAACAGTGTGTGGTCTGCCGTTTACCCGCGCTTTTTTGAATTTCTTCACGTTGACATTCAGAGCACTGGGCAGAAATCACATTGCGCCATCACCCGTGAGGGCCATCGCAATGCTTTGTTTTAATTAGACAGTCGGATTTCCCTAGTCCGTCCCAGTTCTGAGCTAAGCGTTTCAAGACGGGTCCTGAGAGTAACCAAAGCAATAGCGTCGCCGAGCGGTAATTCAAAGCTTGGCCAGTCCAAGGACTCCTCCCGTTAACAGCTGGCCAGGCCCGGGGACGGCGCATAGTCCGTACATCTGGGTATTATACTGGACCTAGCTTGCGGCGGTCATGACGCACACACATTCGAAAATGGATTGGTTGCGGCCCGATACCATCTGAGTACCGTCGCGCTGTCGGCCAGGCAAACGAGGGTCTGTCATGAACACCATGTGAGGAGATACATAGAGGCCGCGAAGCCACGGGCCCCCGCGAGCCCTCAACCGTAGCACCGCTGGCACTCGCCGTTAGTGATAACACCGTCGCCAGATGGTGACTGCGCGAACCGCGAACCCGCGAGGCAAATGGCCTCGCCGGGACGCAAGCCGGGTAACACCAGATCGTCTCTCCGAGCAAATCACACTGACGAGCTACCGTGGGACCGATCATTTACATTTTTGGAACTCCTTACACTCCTCCAGCAATGTTCGACGACGAGACGTGTATTGCGACCGCCGCTGAAAGTATCACTGTCTCCGCTAGCCACAACCGGGGTCACCCCTGACGGTTTCCTGACCGCCGGATCGGACGCATATGCTATTCGGGCGTCCACCGGGCCAACGGTCCTCCCATTTTCGGAACGGACAAGACCGCGTACCGCGACCGTCCGCCCCAGAAGTGACATCGCGCTCCATGATCCTGATCTCCGACTACCCACTCGAAGCGTAACCGTGGCGGACCGCCGCACCACGCCATGACCGCGCCCTATCGGACCGGACCGAATCGCTTGACCGCGCCGCACCGCGACCGTAGTATTTAAGCTGTAGCTCTAAGCCGTAGTCGTTAGCCGTAGAATCTAAGCCGATAGCCGTAAGGATACTAGACTGTAAGGATACACCTAGGGCCGTAGACTAAGTACCTTGTATAGCAATAAACCAGACTTTCATTCACACACTCGCCTCACTCATTCTCGAGACCCCCGGCCAACCGACTGAGTCGGCACACACCGGCAGGGCTAAACCGTCAAAACCATTAAGGCGACGGACAGGCTCCGCCTTGGACCGTAGACTGACACGCAACCGATCGCGACGTTCTACTAGGGGAGAAGTGCACGACTACCTTGCCGGAACGTTCGCCGAAGGTGGTATGCCCTCGCTAATGGAACCCGAGAGTCCATCCGGGGCATCGCGCACCAACGGGAGCCAGAGTTGTTGACGATGAATCTCCCCATTCGATCTTTTGGGTTTCTCAAGTTTACCCCTGAACGGTTTTCACGTACTCTTGAACTGTCTCTTCAAAGTTCTTGTCAACTTTCCCTCACGGTACTTGTTCGCTATTGGTCTCGTGGTCGTATTTAGCCTTAGATGGAGTTTACCACCCACTTAGGGCTGCACTCTCAAGCAACCCGACTCTGAGAGATCCTTCCGTAACGCGCACCAGTTACCACGGCCTGGTATCGTCTATGGGTAAATGGCCCCATTCAAGATCGACTTGGACGCAATTCGATGTCTCGGCATGAACGGATTCTCCTGAACACTACATTTTCCCAGCGGCCGTACCGCGGGATTCAGTGCTGGGCTTATTCCTGTTCGCTCGCGCCGCCAGTAAGGAAATCTTAGTTAGTTTCTTTTCCTCCGCTTAATAAGATGCTTAAATTCAGCGGGTAATCTAGCCTACTCTGAGGTCGTCAATTTCTTTAGTTTCATCGAAAGGTGAATGCTCGATGCAAAAAGAAAAATAACGAAAAGAAGCAAAAACAAACACGTAGAGAATCTGTGCGTGAATCAATCTTTCGCATATTCAATTCTTCCTCTCTCGTTTCAAAATGTGCTCTTTCGGTTTCACACAAACAAAGTCGAATTTCTCTCTGATCCCCTTTCTTTTTCTCATTTTTAACCATGCGTATGTACGGCCAACACCACGGAGGTCTCCCCTCTTTAACTTTCCTGATATAAACGGTCGCACAATTCCACATGGGCAGGCGGAAACACACCGGTCGTTCGATGCGTCTGACTTGGTACGATGAGGAGAGACGACAACGACGATAAGTACATTATCGTACATTTTTTCCTCCGCACTCTCGCAAACGATCTTCCCAAATGTCACGACGCGTAGTGTACATATTCCCGAACGCAAAATCCCCTGGAGGCGCTCATATCACAGGACAGAGACGCAACGGAGGCACGCATCGCGATCGGAGTGAAAGAAATCCTTTCTTTCCTTTGTTGTATTTATCGTTCGATGGTACGAGCACAAGAGGGAGAAAAATTGACACACGACGTTCCCGTAATTTTCGTGTTATTTCCTTTTTGCTTCAAACATTTTGGACTGCAGCTTCGTCGTATTGCTTTATCAATTTTTAACAATTTCAAAGCGAAGACAACTCGCAAGACGACACACATTTCGTCCCGGTTCAATTTTAACGTCCGTCTGTATTTTTTGTTCCACAAGAGATTTCGCATGGGTTTCTTTTACTTTATTTATTTATCATCCCTTCTTTTCGAGCGCCACGGAACAAGAGGAAAAGCAAGAGCGAGCGCGAACATTTCGCGTATATTTCATTTAGCAATTTTAACCGACGCGCTATGTACTCCATGCACCTCTTAGATGAAACTGCTTTTCCCTTCTTCTCCCTTAGCGGAAGGGTAAACCACTTTTTCTCTTCTTTGGAACGCAACAAAACTTTCGAGGACTGGACGACCGAGCGTTGGTCGCGCGGTCTTCGTATAACTTTAACAAACGAAGTAGTCCGTATGTTCGCGTATGAATTTATACGAACTCAAATTCCGCGCTACCACCCGAATAATTATGCGTAGCGCCGCGACGCTAGACGCTGGGCTCGCGCCGGCTGATTAGACTAAACGTTTGGTTATACTTCGTCGTTCTCCATGGAGCGGACCGCCGCGTGTTGTTGCGGCATTGCACATTATTATATCGTCGTTGGCGTTTTCGTCAAGTCAGGATGGTTCCTGACCGAAGCCATTTTATGGTTAAAACCATTCCTTTCTCCATTCGCAGTACACTGCTTTTTCCTACTTGGTTATATGCGTTATTCATATATTATCTTTTGTTTATATCTATGTATATATTATATATCATATTCTTTATATTGATTTTCGTTTCTGCTTATACATATATGTTCTATATTATATTGCTTTATTGTATTTTTTTGCCTTTATGTTTAAGTATTGGACCATTAAAAGGCTCTCTTTTTTTGGCAAATCTAGTCTTATCAATTATTTCGCCCACAGCACGGCCTTCTTTGATTCTTGTTTGTTTGACAAGTGCTCCGGTACAATGTTCCAATTCCAAAGAAATGAATCGGAAACGTGTCGTCACACCGTATATATGCTAAATGTTGAATCCTCCTAGAGCTTTAAGCCATGCGAGACATTGAAATGCTGTTTTAACGGGAGCATACATAATTGCTACAAACACACTTTTATCACAAGTTCGAGCCACGCCACGGAGGCTTCGAAGTTCCTTCACCATTCGCTTTTCTCTCTTTTGTTACACAGTTTCAGACTGCGATCAGGGGTACCGATACGCCGTATTAATTGTAAACCATTTTTAGCTTGGAGCGGAGCGTTCCTCTACTCGTTAGATTTGTCTTGTCGCATGTGTATTCGCTTTTTCAACGCTTTTCAACCATTTAACTTGTTTCGAAGCTAAACACACAGCAGACAAACATAAAATAATTTTTAACAGAAAAAAAAATCCGACTTCGAAATGCTCTAATAAGTGTAAAATAATAATTTCTATTTCATTTATATCTATATTTCACAGCTATTAATAAAATCTACTTAACCGTTAAATAGGATACTAAATACATTTCAACCTTTTCGGAGGCGGCGCAAAATTAAAAACTTTCCTTCTATTAGGAAGATCCTAGTTCAGGTCTCAGCGACCTGTGACAAATGACTCATTTGATAATTTCAAGTAAACAATATTCAACGGGAATCAACATACCCATTGCGGATTAACTATACTGCAGTTCACGAGAGACCATACTTAACTTGCGCAGCTTACTGGGTCTAGGGACACTTTTAATAACGTGTGTAGTTCCTCTCTACAGCTTGCTTCTTACTTGACGATCATATAATTTTTTCTTTGAAAAATGATAGGAATTTCATTGTATCGTGTATCTTTACCATGTCATCATCGCTTATCAGTTATCGTACGTCATATATTTTTGTCCATCATTTACATGATCGCAAAGTAAGAAGCAAGCTGTAGAGGGGAATCACAATTGTTATTAAAAATCTCCCTAGACCTAGTGAGTTGCGCGCATTAAGTATGGATTCTCGTGAAATGCAGTATACAGGTACATCAGAAGTGCTACCAACTTTTGATACAATCGATACAGTTACAAATGTTGTCTGCCGTATCCATAACGTTTCGAATTTTGTATTTTCTTACGAATTATTAATTACCAAGTTTTCCATACCGCAATCAAATCGCTATTGGCAGGATCATATATTCGGGTATTCTTAATTTTGCGCCGCCTCCGAAAAGGTTGAAATGTATTTAGTATCCTAGTTAACGATTAAGTAGATTTTATTAATAGCTGAAACAGAAATTATCATTTTACACTTTTTAGTACATTTCGAAGTCGGATTTTTTTTTTTGTTAAAAATTATCTTATTTCTCACTTTTTAGTACAACTAGTAGTATTTGAACGGTTTGCGTTTTTATTGCATACCTAATAACCATAAACCAATAAAACTATAATGATCGGATTTAGATGGTTAATAAATATATATAAATGAAAACAACCTGAATAATATTTTTTGCATAACTTTTATTATATATATTCATTTATTGTTTATTTAAAATAAACATAGTACTTATTATTTTGACCGCCCCTGCCGCCTCCCTTCCCGCCCCGCGGCCATCTTCCGCGGTAGGGACGGCGCCTTATACCTGCAGCCGTTCCGCTTTCCTTAACGTAAAATTCGACATATTAACATAGCTCATCCATTTTAGAATTAATTTTTTTTATTACTTATGATGCAAATGAGAATTATATGTTCGATAAAATCTGTGATACTTACTGCGCTTAGGTTTGACGTACCCTTCATGTGGCTGCGGTTGCTGTAGCTGTTGCTGTTACAGCGATGCCTGCTACTCCTGCACCAGCTGCAGCTGCTGCTGTAGCTGCAGCAACGCGTTCGTTAGCGCTTGTTCTGAAAGAATAAAAAGAAGAAATATATATGTAACATGCATATTTTTAAATCATGCAGTATATTCATTTATTTTCCATTAAGTTGGAGTTATACTTACAATCAGTTGAGCTTGATTCCATTTTTCTGTGAAAAGAAAGTTTCATTATTTAAATAAAAAGAGATAATCCGCATTTGTGGATAAAAATTTGAAAAGCAATCACCCCTATTTGTTTTTATTTTATTATTATTTTGAAAACTCAGTATTCTTATGTGTTTATACGCTGACTATGAATATCATCATTATGTTTCGTCTCGGTCTAATTTATTTATTATTTTGTCGAACCGATCCGATTGAAAAGAAGGATAAACTAGCCCGTGGGACTGGGAATAGTTGGATAAAAGATTGTTCCGAAGAATGAATGTTTCGGCGACGACTGGACCCTCACACTCATCGCGTGATTGCGAAGCGAGCGTTTGAAATTGTGAATTCTCAGGTCGAAGCATGAATGAAAAACAGTCCTGCGGAACGCGGGGCGAATCGCGTAAGGACAATGCTATCGAACTGTGTTGATGAGCTGCTAATGATTACATTGAAGCTTTGAATATATGATAGTGAACAAATATTATAGTGTTTGGCGACTATTAGATTTTCATGGTAAAATAAATAATAATAAAAATTATAGTTTTTTACGTTTATCTCAGTGAATACAACTGTTTCTCACAAACGGAAGCAGCAATGCCACAAAATAGCAAATCTTAATATCCGGAAGTAATCGAATAAACGGATCTACGTTTAATATCTTGACACGTCGCTCCCACAAGAAATTGTAGATAATAATGTTGTTTGATAAATTTGGTATTATTTCGACAAAGCGCTGCCCGCCGCCTTACGATGGCGAAATAGTCGCCAATTTTTCGCTATGGTATTCCTAATCAGCGTCTAAAATCACGTACGAATACTGTTAAAAAAAAAACATCGAGAGCAAGTGGTTTTCAGAATTACACCCAACCAAACTACCACCCATTCAGAACTAAATTAATATATTTTAAAATATAAAATATTGGTACTTGTAATTTTGTACTTACCGATCTTCACCGAGGCTCGTATCAATTCATACTGAACAAATATCTGTGACTTTTAAAGGAAGAGAGTAAGGGAATTGGTGGGGCACATTCCAGGATCGCACATATTGCGTCGTATGGATTCACGAATATCGTGTAGTTCTTACATTGTTTAAAATTTATCGACTGCCTCGAACGTAAATAAATAAGGACAGCGAGTCAAAAGAGAACGGAGTGTAACGACCCAGAGTGAGTACGTTACTGCACCGACTTGTAGGGAGAGCGGTTCCCTTAGAAGGCGACTCGTATTCTGTGTTAAAGGGATTATAGGTTCGTGTGGTGTGCGGTTAAGGAGTGAAATCCAAACACTAATGTGCTAGAAACTAATGGAAAATTGTTTATTCAAGAATAGAAAGGTAAGTGAATATTGAAATATAATACAAAATCGCTAGTATCACAATAAGTGCGGCTAGAAATAGGAATACAGTAAGAAATATGTAATTAGTAGTTAATATTATATAAATAGAAATTAATAATTAGTAATGAATTATAGTAATTAATGAATATCGCGGAGCTGACTATAGGTACAGCTAACACTCTGAATAAAAACCAACTACTCTAAGTACTGGAAATTATTATCAAGAAGCAACTTGTACGGTACTTTCAGATATAAGCAGACTTTGACTACAGGTCGCAATCGGTTTCTGGACTGGCCAGAGCTGTGTTAAATACAGGCCGTTCAAGGAGCTCCGCTCCTCGCTAGCTCTTTATACTTGAGTATGGCTTAGCAAAAACACCTGGTTAACACGTTGCGCACCGTGAGTAGTCCGACTGCAGATCTGGAGTGACTTGTACTTGTTACTGAAAGGAATTTAATTTAGCGTCGGCTACTCTGTCGCTATATTCCTACCTAAGTGGATTAGCGTCGAGCAACCGCAGCTTTTCCTCTATCGTAAGAGTGGTAGCTGCCCTCGACCTAAGTCGAAGTCGAGCTGAGTATGGTCGAAACCAAACTGATTTTTCTTCGCGCTGCACGCCTCTATTTATACTCAGACTTTGCTGAGTCGGCGCTTTTTTTCAATATAGAATTCTTTGGGGTAGCTGGAATCCACATCACGCGATGGTCGAGCATCCCTACTTCCCAACTTACGCGGCCTCCCTACTCTGGGTCCTCACCCCACCGCGAGATCATCGGGGTTGCTAGCGCACACGCGGTTGCACGTCGACAACTTATCGATGATCTGTTTTATCGTCTGAATGTTTATCGACTTGGTTTAAGATTACGATTGATTTTTTTAATTGGGGAACCGCTGGGATGTTACAGGAGCGAAAACAATCCACTCTATATCTGCAAAACGATATTAATGCAACGATCAAACGTTTTTATTTCTAATCTTTTTGCTATGAAACTTTTATCAACAGATTTGTGATATTTTTCTAATTAAAACAAGATCAAACACGATGTACATCGCACCAGTTTTGTTATTATTAATCAATTTAAACTGATCCGGTCAATCATTAAACTAATTAAAGTAAAATTAAACCGATTTATGTCGTGTTTAGATTAATTTTAATCAGAAGAACCTCAACAATCCAACGGTACTATCTTTTCCAAGGTAAAACGAAAATTAGTCCAAATATAATATTCTTTACTGAATGCTGATTTGTTTTACTCGCGTTATTTTTTAGGAAAGGAATTCTGCATCAGTTTGTAATCCATCTATCTCGGTTTTTCGTGTAATACGTATTCTTTTTTCCGTTTTTACGGATTTGAAGCTCCGCTGAGCTCGAGAAAATTAGTATGTAGTAGGGCAATGTCACACAATTTTATTAGCCGGCACAGGGGAAAGGAGGGATCCTTCGTACACCCCGCCGATTTTGGCACACAGAAGCCGTGTGAGCAAAGGTGGGGCACGACCAATCAGGCGCACACTCTTTCCCTCGACCAAGTTACGAACGACGAGCAGTAATCAGTTGGAATTAATACCTTGCGACGCGGTCGTCAATTGAATTTATAATATATTCCGTTGAAGATAGTAATAGGTATAATTAAATTTATTCTTACAATTCCAACTTTTTTCTTTAAATTTATTTTAATATAAATAAGGAAAAGGGTTCAATTCTGCTTTAAGCGAATCATTGTTTGCGAAAACAAACAAAACAATTCTGCTTTGAGCGAATATAAAGAAACGGACAATTCTGCTTTCAGCGAATACAAAGAAACTGGCCAATTCTGCTTGGAGCGAATTATTGTTTGTGAAAACAAACCGGCCAATTCCGCTTTCAGCGGCTAATTAATAAAATATAATAAAAAAGATTCGATATATGTAATTATGGGTAGACCTGCAAAAAGTGCATCTCGTATGAGAAAGAGTCGTGCGAATAAATCGGACGATGTGAAACAATTACGTCTTTCTAAAGAACGTGAAAGAAACGCAGAGGCACGGCGTCAAGAAACTATTGACGATCGCCGTTCGAGATTGTCTGCAAAGCGAAAATATGCTAGTTCGAAAGTATCGCACGAAACGATAGACGAAAGAAAACGTCAGCTGTTACGTCGCGAGCGAGATACGGCGCGCGACGTACAAAATAAGAAAAATTAAAAATGACTTTGGTACTAGTATTAATTTTTCTGGTTAATACGCGGTTGAGAAAGGTATTAACGCTGCCACCAGTCCTAATCGTATTGGACGATGTTAGGTCAGTAACAATTAGAACAATTTGAAAAGAATCAATAAATTTAAAGTAAGATTCTGGATTTATTGAGTTCGTCAATGCTCTGGTCCCATACGAGCCCCTCGTGTGAATTCGTGCAAGAAGGTAGGCGTGTTAGCAAAGGAAATGAAAAGGTGTTTGAGCGTGAATTATTAGAAACTGAATATAGGTGTAATGTCGCGGAGTTCTCCTTCTCACTGAGCCCTCTGCGTACCTTGTATAATTTAATCCAAGCTGTTAGTTAGGTAGAGGTTCTCACTTACCTTTCGCTGGGCGAGGATACCTGTAGAGATGAGTCGTCCTGGTTATTGGAGACAGTAGGGTAGATGTTTTAATTGAAGTTCACGCACTTCCGATCACAACATATGTTGATTTGGTTCGAGTACAATCCTTAACTTGCGCGCGTTTTACAAATGACGATTTGCTCTGTCGGATCTCTGAGTTCCGTAGCAGAATCGTACTTCGCGGATTTCTGTACGCGTATTAGAATTGAATCCCGGATTCGCATTAGACGGACTGGCGGATTCTGAACGAATTTTGCGGAAGTGATCTGGTCACGATGAATTCTGAGTCTGCACTAAGTTTATACTGTTCTATCTACACTGTTTCTGTACTGGTTCTGCGTGATGATTAATCTGATCTGGTTCTGCACTATAATTGATCTGGTCTTTGTACTAATTCTGCCACCTCGTCCGGATCGTCAGCGTTCTCGCCGTACGACGACCCGGCTGAGTTGCTCACTCAGAATTTTTGCGGAACAATGAATTTGGATGGTGCAATAGAAGTTTAAAGAATTTGGATGGCGAAATAGAAGTTTAAAGAATTTGGATGGCGAAATAGAAGTTTTCAAGAATGCGTCATAGGACGTGACACCTGGCCGCCTAGATCGTTGCATATCGGTACGATATCAAAAAAATTTTTCTTGAGCAATGGTGTTATCCAAATTCATAGTTTGTGGGTTTATGAGTTAGATGAATTTTACAATTTTGAGGTGAGTGTAATTACAATATTTTGTTAGTTGGTGTGAATTTGTTGCGCTGGGTAATTTTTTGCTAGTACTTGTTTGCGCTTGCGAATCGGTGTATTACAAAGAGTAAATGGTTTTCGGGTGACCATTTACTTCCCTCCCTGCTGAAGTTGAGGCGGTAGGGGTGCGTAACAGAACTATAGTGCGTGTACTGAATAATATTGTAGACCGACACTTCTGGGCTTCTTTATTAACTTTTAAATTCAAGGTTTCTAGAATGAAATTTTTATTTTACTTTGAATTTGCGTGTGTTTATTTATGCGTATTCCTTGCGTTCCCTCTTGCGTTGCATTTACTAGTTTCATGTTTCTAGCGTAAAGACTTGTATCTGCTTCTGCTTTATTGGTTGTGGTACCGGTGGTTTAATTGCAGGTGGTCGTAGTGGGACAGGTGGTAATGCTCTCCATTTCAGGCTGTTCGGTCGTTCTATTTTTATTTCGTTTAGTTCGATGTCATCATTTCTGGTTAAATGTCTTTTTTTTGGTAACTTTTTGATGTTCTTGTTATTCTTTATCGTCACCGGTAGGTATGTGATTGAGCTGAAGATGGCTCCCAGTAACTGTATGGACCATCCGTATAGTGTGTGTAACGTATATCCTCTTATAATCGTGTCAATTATTAGCTTGCAGATATGAATGATTACGAGAATCATTATTACTGCCGAACTAATTGAACCAAATTTGATGAATTTTTCCACGAATTTATTCCACGTATTTTCTGCGATATGGGATAGCGTGTTTTCTGTAAAAAGGTTGTTGATTAGTCCTCCTTGTATGCTTTCCTCTCCTAGCATGCCCCTCGCTATTGTGTTCAGCAAGGCTGATTTTTATAGGGGGAACATGATGTGTCGTTGGAGTTCTTGGAGGTCTTCCTGTGAATAAATTCCGCTTGATGCTAATAAATTTATTTCCTTGTATTCCCATGAAATATTCGTATTAGGTTTTAGAATTCCTGCGTTTTGCGCTTGTCTTGGTGTTGCTGTTAGTGCTATCCAATTGTTGTTTAATTTGTAATATTGTGGAATAATTGTGTTACATTCTATCTGAGTTCCTGACTTCATTAATATATGTATTTTCGGTGTCAGGAATCGTGTTTGGTTTCCGGAGGTTACTGGTAACTGCGTGTAGCATTTGTCTGTGTGAAGTAACTGCACTTCTTTTGGCGTGCATTTTATGATGTGTACCACCTCCCCTGCAATCCTAGCAATATATCCCGGTTTTTCCATTAAAATATACGCAAATTCGTCTGGTGAAATAGAGGCTATGGATAGAGAATTGTAGATTGTTCTTCTTTCTAGTTTGCATTTTTCACTTAAAATATCCAGATATCAATTTTGTATTTGAGCCCTGAAGTGTTTTTCTACGTTTACGAATTTTGAGTTAGTGTAAGTGAGAATGTCTAAGTTTAATATTTCTTTTGACGGTTGCGCGTCATTATCGAATAGTATGTTGTTTTGTGTTCTTTCGTATATAATTAATTTTGGGTGTTCGATTTTTGTTAATATTCTAATGCAAGTTTTGATGTCTCCTTTCGCTGCTAGCGCGAATGAGATGTCGGTTGTTTCTATTGTGTATAATGTTTCGCGATTGTTAGATGTTAGTTTTGTTACCGGACCTCGGTATAATACGTCGTACTTAGTTTTAAGACAATCTTCTCTCAGTAGCGCTGACCAGAAGGTATGTCCTCCTTCCATGTCGATACAATGTTCATCCAAAAATTTACAAATTGTTCCTGATGATAAGCGTAATTTATCATTATTAAGACTAACGTGCGCGGTGTATTCTATTAGTGTAATTTTTATAAGGCCCTGTACATATACTTTATTCCATGTTCCGTAGCTATCGGAATAGGACGCTCCTGTACACGAGCTCTCTATTGCATTTCCTGCAAGACTTATTCCTACGGATTTCGTGGAGTTTACTTTTAAATTCGCGATTGTGTGAAAATTATCGTATCTAAATATTCCGGTGTTGTGTATGGATTTACAGTTTTCATGGCTTATGTCTAGCAGGTATTCTTGTATCGCGTTTTCTACTGGTACTAAGTGGCTGAACATTCCGCATCGAAAGATTGTGCGTTGGATCTCTATTTTGCATTGTATGATTGGGGCCGTTCTGAATTCCGCTAATTGTAGGAGTCGTATTGTTGTGTTGGTTATACTAACGTCTGCATGGTAGAAGTCGCATTCTCCGGTGTCCAGTAAAGAGTATGTCGATACGATCGGGTTCGTTGCGCCGCAATCAAACCCGATTATTGCTTGGCTAATTTTGAATGTGCTGATATAAATTAATAGAATTAACTTCATTGTCGGCTCTTTTCCTAGAAAGAAGGCTTATGTTATTTCCTGTGCTGCTGCATGCTTAATTTGTTCGCGTGAACTGTTTTTGGCTTTCCTTTGTAATTGATTGTTATGTTATTGCTATCACCTATTTTTAGTATTTCGTATGGCCCTAAATACCAATCTTTTTCTAATTTTCTCGGTTTGGGTTCTTTGAATAACCGTACTTTGTCTCCGATTTTAAATTCTACCGGTTTAATGAATCTATCGTAGTATTCTTTTGATTTTATTTTTGAGTCTATTAGATTTTCGCGTACCATACCAGCTATATCGCTCATGTTTTTTATTAGATTTTCCAAATAATCGTTATGTGTAGGTAGTTGTTCTGATTTCTTTAGAGGTTCGGTCGAAGGTAGCCTAGCTGGATAAGCGAAAACCAGTTCATGCGGTGTGAATTTGTGACTGGAATGAATGCTTGTGTTATAGTTGAATTGTGCTAGCTCTAGAAGTTCATCCCATTCACATTTTTTTGTTGAAAAATTTTTTAAATACTCGCAAAGTGGATGATGTGCTCTTTCTAATGATTCGTTTGATTGAGGTGAAAAAGATGTTGTTTCGATTTTTGAGAATTTAAATCTTTTTGCAACTTGTTTCATAATTTTACTAGTGAAATTTGTTCCTCTATCTGTAAGTACTATTTTAGGTGACCCATAAGTGCATATGAATTTTTTTACGAAAGTATCTACGACTGATTCTGCTGTTTGATCTTTTAAAGGTACTGCTACTAAAAATTTCGATAATTGGTCTTGTATGGTTAAAATGTATTGATTATTATTTTTTGTGACGTTGAGTGGACCGACGATGTCCATTGCGATTTTATCGAAAGTTTTCATTGGTGTGTCTGTTATAACCATCGGTTGTCTAGTTTTAATTCTTTTTAATTTGTTTCTTTGACATTCCTCGCATTTTTTAATTTTGTTTTGAATATCTTGTTTTAGATTTTCCCAAAAGAATTTGTCTTTTATTATTCTATTACATGTTCTATTTACACCTGAATGACCTCCTAGTTTTGTAGAGTGGAACTGGTCAAATATTTTATCTCTGTTTTCGGGTTTTACGTATTCTATATTATTTAGGCAAACTATTATTTTAATGTCGGTTTTATCGAAAGTATTTTTTATTATTTCTTCTATTTCGTTCCAGTTTATATTTAGTATTTTAATGTCTTTTGAAATGCTGAAAATTTTTATGTTTTTCCGTATAAGTAAATCTTTTAATATATTGAATAGTTTTATCAAGTTCTGTTTTATTATTTCTGATGATGATGCTATGTTTAGACATAAAACAAAGAATTTTTTATTGTTTATTTCTATTATTTCAACTTCATTTTCCGATAGGTTGGGGTTTATTTTTATATTTTTGGTTTTCATTAACTCATTGGTGGTTTTATCCAAAGGTATGCCCTGTTGAGTAATTATGTGCACGATGTTATTATTTCTAAATTGAATTGAATTTTTCATGTAAATTAAATTTTTTGTTCCTGTTCGTCTTTTTTACTTTATCCTCCTGTTTCTTGCGCTTAGTCGTTCTTCCCTTATTGTTGTTATTTGAAGTTGTCTCTTGATCTAACGGTTCTTGGATCTTTTTCCTTGGTCTACCCCTTCCTCTTTTGCTTTTAATATGGTTTTCGTTTGAGGCTTCTACTTTATCTTTATTTGGAATTTTTGCAGGTGTCGAGTCTTTACTGATTTCATTCTTTCCCTGTGCTCTTGTTGTAACGGAAATGTGTACGTTGTCTACTGGATTCCTTGATAGTGCATCGGCGTTTATATTTTGTTTACCCGGTTTATAGACTATATCGTATTTGTAGTCCGATAATTTTAATCTCCATTTTTGTACTCTAGTATTATTATCAGCTCTTTTTAGCCAGAGTAATGGTTTATGATCTGTAACTATTGTGAATTTGTTTCCATAAATGTAGTTTCGAAATGTTTTTATCGCGAACATTATTGCCAAAGCTTCTTTTTCGTAGGTGTCATATTTGATTTCGGCTTCTTGTAATACTCGTGATGCGTATGCGATTGGTCTATCTTTTCCGATTTCTCCCTGTGATAGTACTGCACCTAGGGCGTATTTAGATGCGTCTGTCGTGATAACGTATGGTTCATCGAATTTTGGGTACTGTAGTATAGATGCGTTGCATAATATTTCTTTGAGTTTTATGAAAGCTTCTTGTTGTTCCGTGTTCCTGGAAAATTTGTTATTTTTTTGTAATAGGATCGTTAAAGGTTTTGCGATTTTTGCGAAGTGATGTATGAATCGTCTGTAGTAGCCTACGAGTCCTAAGAATTCTCTTATGTTCTTGACGTTCTTAGGAGTTGGAAATTTTTGGACAGCTTCTGTTTTTGCTGGGTCGGGTTTTATACCTTTCCCACTTAGTATGTGTCCTAGAAAGCATACTTCCGATTTAAGGAATTTGCATTTCTCGGGCTCAAGTTTTAATTTTACGTCTCTTAATTTTTGAGCGACTGTGTTAAATCTCGTGTTGAGTTCCTCTAAATTTTCTCCAAATATTATGATGTCATCGATGAAAACAAAGCAAATTTTCCCAATTGACTCGCCTAGTGCTGTGTTTATTACCCTCTGAAAGGTTCGTGGTGAGTTTCTTAATCTGAAAGGTAAGACATTGAATTCGAATCGTCTCAATGGATGTATACTGAAAGCTGTCTTATGTATGTCTCTTGGGTTCATCTTGATTTGGTGGAAGCCTGATTTTAAATCTATTACGTGATATAGTTTTGCCTGTCCTAATTGGTCGAAAATTTCAGTTATATTTGGAAGTAGATAGGGGTCTAGGATCGTCTTTTCATTTAATTTCCTGTAGTCTATTATCAGTCTCCATCTTTTCTTTCCCTGGGCTGTTTCCTTCTTCTTGACTACCCAAGTTGGAGCGTTAAAGACCAAGGTAAAACCACGCTCTGCTACCAAAAAATGTGACGATACGTTCTCAATTGTACTAATTTCGAATTGGTACCGGAGCACTTACGAAAAGGAAAGGTCCGACACGTGCTGTGGGATGGGCTGATCGAAAGAAATCACACTGCTTGGTTATGAGAAAAGAGAGAGTGGTCTTGTCTCTTGCGGTGCCGTAACAGACGAAGAAACGTTCTGGTCCATGAAGGACGACGAAGTGGCCCTAATCAGCCGGCACGTGCCCGGCACCTCGCATCGCGGCGCTTCGCATAATTAATCAGGTGGTAGCGCGTAATTTAATAATGTATAAATTCATGCGCGAACATCTCTTCACGCTTATTTCTTTCCCCCTATCTTTGTTCTCCTCCTGTCACTTTCTCCCAACATTCCCTTGCCAATTCTCCTCCTTTCCCCTCCCACATCTTCCTTTCGTATCCCCAGGTCAGCTTTCGCGCTTTTGTTCTCAGTTTCACTCTTTGGAGCTCTTCCCTCAGCATGTAGCCCGGGGTGCACCAGTCAGCTCCTAGTATCCACCTTAAGTATCTCTCCTGTATCCCTACTACTTGCCTCCACTCCAATCATCTCCCGACCATGGCGCCATATTCCATTACTGGCCAGACTAGCTGTTCGGAAAATTCGCGTGGTCAGAGTGGGCTGAAAAGTAGTACGCACTTTATGACAATCACAGTAGTTTATTGCACACAAAAAAGATTATAGTTACAGTGACAAAGTATTTACAATAAAAGAAAGTGCATGAGGCGTGGTCAGATGAAATTGAAATATACACAAGTTATTTACACTGAATGAATATGATTATGCGAGTACTATAATAATAACGCACGGCGCGATGTGAAACAATGACGCGTCGTGTGTACAAGAAACTTAATCGAACACCGAGATCAGCGAACACATCGTTACACATCAAACGATCGATCAAGAAGGCCGAAAATCAATCATGGCGTCGATCGTGCCGGTTCCGGCGCGGAAAGGGGACCGCGTAGGTAAAGTGGGCCCAAGAGGTGCTGCCAATATCGGTAACGACGTACCGACGAAATACTTTCGTTGCCAACTTTGTATGGTCTGCGACGATTTGGGGAATTTCGCCAACACCAGCCTATCCCATAACCATATTCTCCTCTTCCAGTCTTTTCCAAATCTTCTTTCCCCAATCCCCCAGACTTGTCTCATTACTCTACCCGCTTTTCCTGCCCTGTCATTTATGTGTAATTCACTCCCTCCGTTTCTCTTTAATGTATATCCTAAATATTTAAAAGCCTTCACCTCTTCCAGTCTCTTTCCCTACCAGCTCCAGTCCCTCCTCTTTCATCTTCCCCCGCCTTTTCTGAATCCCATCACCTTTGATTTTTCCCGTTTTAGTTCCAATTTCTTCTTGTCCGGATACCTTTCTAGTCTCCTTATCAATGCCGCCATGTCCTCTTCTTTCTCTGCCAGCAGCACCACGTCGTCCGCATATGCCAGCGTTTATATTTTCCTCGCCCCTAATTAATTCCTTCTATCCCTTCTTTCCGCATCTCCTCCTCCAGGTCCGCCGTAAGAAGGTAGTACAGAATCGGGCTCATCGGGCAACCCTGCCTCAGGACTCTCACTTTCTAGAACGGCTGCGTCAACCCCTCGCTTGTCCTTACCCTTCTTTTAGTCTCTCTCAGTATTTCCTTTACCCTTTCCCTCAGCCCCTTTTGCACCCCCCTTTCCCTTGGTGTGTCCATCAGCTCACCTCTGTCCGCCTAGTCGAATGCTGCTTTTAAGTCAATGAAGCAGGCGACCAGTCTTACCCTTCTCCCTCCTTATCTGCTTATTTACCCGCAAGTTCAATGTGTATATGTTGTCTATTGTGCTCTTTCCGTTCCTGAATCTCGTCTGGTTGGGTGGTATCAATCCTTTCCTTTCAACTTCTTCGTTTGCGGCGACAGCTGCGGACCGGCGTCACGCATCGCGGGCCCCCACCGCGGCGGCATCCCCACTTGCGCGCGGCTAGACTATAAGTAGGACCGATCGATGCCACGATCGATGCGTTGCCTTGGGGCTTCTGCCCCGAGAGGACCTCCTAGGATCTCCGAAGATGAGATCTTCGGCCGTCGAGCTGTGGCATTGCACTACGTCACCGACCTGGCAGATCCCCATAAGTCCTAGCAGCCGTAGACGCCTACCCTCGTCATCTCCGTGGCTTTGAACCGGGGTGACCATACTAATGCGTGTTCATAATCTCTGCCGGTGCTACCACGGGGATTCTGAACGCTAGCCTACACGGCACCGTATCCGGCCTTTGGCAACCTGTCCCGTCCAGGTTCGTGGCGCTACCCAGGCTGGGCAGGATTGGTCGTCGTCTCGTTCGCTGTTCGTTTGTACCTCGGCGTACGAGAAGACAAGCCGCACAAGGCAAGGGGGCAGCAACTCCACCGCAGCGCATTTTAATAAAACACCGTCGGCCCAATCGGGTCAATCCTTTCTCCCGACTCTTGCGTCCGGTATTACGACACGCGGCAGTGTCTCGGCGCTTTCGATAGTTTGTTCGCGTTCGCCCTCCACGCGCACATGCGTATACCCGCGTTCGTTTTAGTTCTGCAGGCGTTAGCGACCGCAGTAGTATGTAAGGACGGTTAGATATAAGTTCCGCGGGGATTCTCTGTGACGGACCGGGATCCGAGCGTAGTACATAAGTCAGTTTTTTTATTGTGCTATGCCAACGGTGTACCAAGCCGTTCGTTCGCGACCTACGTCAGTCCCGGTTTTCGCAGCCGACACTGAGCCCCGAAGACCGCGCGCTATGCACGCTTGGATTGATCGGTGTTTTTTGTTAATAACTCGAAAACTAAGCCTTAGCCAGCATTTTGGCAAAGGAAAAAGTTGTTTTGAATCACCTTAGCAACCATCCCGCTTCGGCTGTCGAGGTAGTCGCATGATATCCTGTAGAAAAAAATATAGATTTATTCAGGAACTGTGTATCCGTGATGATCCCACTCGCAAAAATTTATGAAATTTGTTGTTTATTAACCATTTAAATTCGGTCAATTTTTTTCGGTTTATGGTTATTCAGCTAAGCAACAGAAACCCAAAATCAGCTTGCACTATCCTACAAATACAACTGGTTCCACTAAAAATTTTTAACGAAAAACACATCGGATTTCGAAATGCACTAAAAAGTGTAAAATAATTTCAATTTCATTTATTCCTACATTCCATAGCTATTAATAATATCTACTTAATCGTTAAATAGGATACCAAATACATTTCAAAGTTTTCGGAGGCGGTGCAAAATTAAAAACATCTTCTACTAGGAAGATTCTAGTTCAGGCGTCGGCAACCTGTCACAAATGACCGATTTGATAATTTCAAGTAAACAATATTCAACGGGAATCAACATTATTCCCGTAATGCGGGATTAACTATACTGCAGTTCACGAGAGACCATACTTAACTCGCGCAGCTTACTAGGTCTAGCGACACTTTTAATAACGTGTGTAATTCCCCTCTACAGCTTTCTTCGTACATGACGATCATATAATTTTTTCTTTGAAAAATAATAGGAATTTCATTGTATCCTGTATCGTTACCATGTCATCATCGCTTATCAGTTATCGTACGTCATATATTTCTGTCCACTATTTATATGATCGCATAGTAAAAAGCAAACTGTAGAGGGGAATCACACACGTTGTTCTCCAAGTTAAATGTGGTCCGTATCTACATTATGGCTGTATCTACATTAGATATGTAATATACATTTAATAACCATATCATTCTTACTATATCTACATCTGACATGTAATATACATTTAACAACAGTATCATTCTTACTATGTCTACATTAGATACAATATAATATACATTTAATAACAATATCATTATTATTATATCTACATCAGATATGTAGTATACATTTAGTAACAATTTCATTATTACTATATGTACATGAGAGATAATGTAATATATATTTATTAAGAATATCATTATTGGCATATCTACATTAGATATGTAATATAGATTTATTAAGAATATCATTATTGGGATTTCCGCATTAAACATTTAACATGCAATTAATAACAATGTGATTATTACTATATTTACATTAGATATGTAATATACATTTAACAACAACGTCATTATTACTATATCTACATATTGTTTCGAAAAATGCGAGTCCGGAGACGTCTGTGAGGAGGCACGCTCTTTGTTGCGAGTACAGCGTTTATTCTACACAAAACTATTTACAGAAATGATATGTACACAGTACAGTATATACAACACTAAACAAGCGTGGTCAGCGAACAACTATTTACACTTATAGCTAAGCAGTTAATTAACTGATGCGAACGTAACGCGTGGACAAAAGAGATTGACGGAGAGGCGAGGTCTGAGTCAATTTAATTGCGCGAGGACTGAGTAAACCTTGATCGACTGCGAGATCAGCGAACACGTCTTTTCCCAACGAGCGATCGATCAAGAAGAAGGAAATCAATCTTGGCGTCGATCGTGCCAGTTCCGCGTGGAGAGTGGACCGCGTGGACAAAGTGGGGCCGAGAGGTGCTGCCGCTATCGGTAAAGACGCACCGACCAAATACTTTCGTTGCCAACTTCGTGTTCTGCTACCATTTGGGGAATTTCCCCACCATTTCACCCCGGCCATCAGCGACTGGTCGATGATGTGGTCTGCGTGTCCGCGTTGTCCTGAGAGGGCTGATGAAGCAGCGCCAGCTTGGCGATTGGCCGCGTGAGTGTCGTGGTGGCCGTCTTGAGAGTGACGACCCTGGTCAGTCCATCCTTTCCTGGCATCAAATTGAGAGCCCTGGCCATGGGCCATTTCCCTGGGGTCAAGCGTTCATCAGTAATGAGAACAAGAGAGCCTACCTTGATCTCGTTGGACGGATGATGCCACTTAGAGATGGCCTGGAGTCGCTGCAAGTACTGCGTGGACCAGAGTCTCCACAATTGTTGGAGGCGCTGCTGCAGAAATTGCCACCTTGACAATCTGTTGACTGAGACGTCAAGAAGCGTTGACTCTGTAACTGCGTTGAGCGGCGATCCGATCAGGAAGTGTCCTGGTGAGAGGGCTGAGACGTCGTCTGGATCATCGCTGAATGGTTCCAACGGTCTTGAATTGAGGATGGCTTCAATCTGCGCGAGCAATGTTATTAATTACTCGAACGTCAATAAAGCATCTCCAATCGTCCTCTTCAGATGGAATTTGAGAGACTTGACCACTGCCTCCCATTTTCCACCCATGTGTGGAGCGGCAGGAGGGTTGAAGTGCCACTGCGTACCATCCTTGGCGAGTAGAGCTGCGATGTCTTGATTTTTGCGTGTGCTGTCCTTAAACTGCTTTTTTAACTGCGCGTCCGCTCCTTGGAAGTTGGTGCCGCAATCTGAGTAGAGAGAGGCTGCAGTTCCTCTCCTTGTTGCGAATCTGCGATAGGCTGCGATGAATACTTCGGCTGAGTAGTCGGTGACAGCTTGCAAGTGTACAGCTGAGGTTACGAAGCAGACGAATACACAAATCCATCCTTTCTGCGTCTTGGCTCCTCTTCCTTTCCAAGTTTTCAGCGTGAGCGGTCCTGCGTAGTCCACCCCAGTGTGGGTGAACGGGCGCGATGGAGTGACCCGACAGAGAGGTAGTTGGCCCATCAGTTGATGGGCACGGATCCCCCTCTGCCGAGCACACTTCACACACCGCAGGATATGCGTCTTCACTGGAGCTCGTCCACCGATGATCCAGTAGCGTTTTCTGAGAAAGGCAAGAGTGGATTGCATACCTCTGTGCATGGTCTGACGATGAGCGTGGTCGATGAGAAACGTTGAGAATCTTGAATCACGAGGCAAAATGACAGGATGTTTGCCTTCATGAGAAAGTTCTGAGTGTTGGAGGCGTCCGCCTACTTTGGCGATCCCTTGATGGTCAAGGTAAACGGTGAGCCTCGTAAATGGATGCGTCGACGGAAGCGTAGTTCCTTTGGCGAGTGCAGCGAGTTCATCTTTGAAGAATGTGGACTGCGTGGCCTGAATCCAGTAGATTCTGGCCCTTTCGATATCAGCTGCGGAGATGTAATGCGTGGGCGAAGCGTCACGCCTTTGAACAGCTTGTCCACGAATTTGAGGCAAAGAGCGGTGATTCTAAGTAATCTGTTAACACAAGAATATTTATAGATTAATTCCCTTGAATATTCCTTTACTGCGTTTGCCGTGTGGAGTGAGACGACAGCACAAGCTTCAGGGGCGCCCAACTCGTCTGCGTCGACACTGGTCAGCTTAAGCCACGAGTTCTGAGATTGCGTGAGCCACGGTGGTCCCGTCCACCACAGAGAATGCTGTTGAAGCTGTTCTGTCGTCATACCTCTTGACGCGCAGTCAGCTGGATTCGATGATCCTGGTACGTGCCTCCAGTGATAGTTCTGCGTAATCTCCTGGATCTGGATTACCCTGTTGCGTACGTAATCCTTCCATTTGGAGGCGTGCGTCTTGATCCATGCAAGCGTAACTTCTGAGTCCGTCCACAAAAATGTCTGAGAAACGGTCAAGTTCAAAGTAGCGTGAACATGCCGCATCAGTTTTGAGAGTAGCAGCGCTGCTGTGAGTTCCAACCTCGGGATGGTCAGACGTTTGAGTGGTGTCACTCGCGTTTTCGAGCAGATCAGAGATGTGTGGGTACCCGTGGACGGTGCGTGGACAACGAGGTAGACGACTGCTGCCATTGCGAGGACTGATGCATCAGAGAATCCGTGGAGTTCAACTGTAGACGTGGTCGTTGTGTTGAACCATCGTGGGATGGAAAGTCTGGCCAGACTGGTTAAATCTTCCCTGATACGAAGCCACTGCTGAGTAATGTGACAAGGCAGAATGTCGTCCGAACCGAGTTCCTGTAACCAAAGCTCTTGAATGAGAATTTTAGCTCTGATAATTACAGGTGCAACAAAACCGAGAGAATCAAATAGTTGTGCTGCTTCTGAGAGGACGAGGCGTTTCGTAAACTGCGTGCGTTGCGTAGCTGATATGGTCGAGAAGTTAAGCGTGTCCTGATGTGGAATCCATTTAATTCCGAGAATTTTGGTTGCGCAGTCGTCGAATGAGATTGCTGCGTTGTTCTGTTCTGGTGCGAGGTCTTCTAGCAACGATTTCCTCGTGGAATGCCATTTTGCCAATGGAGATCCACCAGCTTGACAGAGTTGCGTTAGCTGATTTGCAACATCCTGTAGATGCTCTGCTGTGTCTGCGCCACCAAAAATAGCATCGACATACCTGCCGTTTTTGATGGGTTCAACAGCAAGGGGATATTTCGACCCTTCATCCTCAGCGAGTTGCAGGAGTGTTCGAACAGCCAAGTACGGTGCAGCTTTCGTCCCGTACGTGACCGTGGTCAGCTGGTACTGCGTTTCTTTCTGCGTGTCATCAAGCCAGAGTATCTGCTGCAAGCTCCAGTCATCTGGATGCACCTTAATTTGTCGGTACATCTTCGTGACGTCAGTTGCAAACAGATGTTTGTATCTGCGTATCCAAATGAGCAGATCTGCGATATTTAGCATCAGATTTGGACCAGTGTGTAGAAGATCGTTCAGCGAGTATCCTGATGAAGTTGGACTGGAGCCGTTGAAAACCACACGCAATGCGGTGGTCGTGCTGCCCAACTTCAGAACGCCATGATGCGGGAGAAAGTACTGAAACGGACTGATTATTGAGTCATTGTTCAGTGTTACCATGTGATCAAGCTGCTCATATTCGAACATGAACTTGGTGTACAGCTGTTTGTACTGAGTGTCCTTGCTGAGTCGTCTGAGAATCCGCGGAAGACAGTTGTGCGCCGTCTGATACGAATTGCCGAGTGTTCTTGGGTGAAGTTTGAGCGGCAATCGCACGATGTATCTTCCTGCAGAGTCTCTTGAATGCGTGGTCTTGAAGTGATCTTCGCACTCTTGCTCATCTGGCGAGAGCAAGAGTGCCGTGTCCTGCGGTGGCTCTTCCTGCGTCCAGAAGCGGCTGAGTAACTCATTCAATTGGCGATCAGTATTATTGACTGTCACTTGATGAGAAGTCCTGCAAATTGTCTGAGAGCCCTCCAGGGGCCCGATTATGAGCCAACCGAAGATCGAAAGTTGAGCGATCAACGGTGATGACGCGTGCCGAATAATATTTGACTTGATGACTTGCCCGTATGCGTCTGCTCCGAGAATGATGTCCACCGGTCTGGATGTGTGTAATTGAGGATCTGCGAGGTTCAATTTCCCCAGATGCGATGGCAGCGTTGTACGAGCTGGTGGATCTGATGGTAGGCAAGTGGTCACCTTCGTGAGCGCGTGTGCGTGAACGGTGACTGAGAGCGGTCTGTAGTTGGAATGGAGGGTAATATTGACCACCCCATTCGTCTGCGAGGTCCTTGCTCCACCAACTCTGTGGACATCCAATGAGGAGCGTTGTCGCCTGAGTCTAAGCTGATTTACTAAAGACTCTGAAATAAGAGAAACTTCAGAGCCTGAATCGACCAGAATTCTTACTTGCTGCGTTACGAGGTCAGTGTGCACTCTGGCGGGTGCCGTTGCTAGAGGTGTGGTCCGTGGTCTGCGTGGTCTGAGTACGTGTGCTGAGAATTCCTTTGATGCGTGGGCTGCGTGGGCGGAAAGAGAATCAACGACTGCGCCGTCTCTTCAACCTGAGGTTGACGGTGCTGGCGTGTTCTTCGGTAGCGTTGTACCGGTTGAGGGCTGCGTTGTTCTGAGTCCAGGCACCATTACCCTGCTCAGGTCCCTGCCCTGCAGCACCGTGTGGTGCTGTTCATTGCAAAGTTTGTAGCATTGGGCAGTGCGACAGCTCCTGAGACTATGGTGTCCCAGGCAGTTGACACAGAGTTGTTTGTCCTTGATAACATTGGCCCTGTCATTTAGTGTCAACTGCCTGAAAGCGGGACACACCGCCAGGAAATGGTCGTGCGTGCAGAAGGCACACGGGTAGAGTGCCGAAGTGCGTGGTCTGGTGGTGTCTGGGCGGCCTGATGCGGATGCCGGAGTGGGCTGAGTTGCAGCTGCGTGGGCGGCGCGAGCTGTTGGCCTCAGCTGCATGGGAGCGTGCGATGTCCGTGTTGTTGTATCAGGCGTGGTCTGAGAACGGCGCGCGTCCCCCAAACGCTCCAGTTGCTCCAATGTTCCCGCGCAGTCCAGCAGAAAGGTGGTCAATTGCTGTATCGTAGGATACTCCTTCTGAGAGGCGAGCGATTGCTCCCAGTGCTCGCGTGTATCCGTGTCGAGAAGGCGGACGAGGCCACTGAGCCGGTAGCAGTTGGGATCGTCGGCAAGCTTGAACGATTTCAGTGCCTGCTGTGTCTCCTGGATAATATTGACCATCTTGGTCAACGACGCTGCCTTCCTGGTCTTCATTGGCTTCAGATTGTACAATCTGTCCATGTGTGATTGCACATTGAGCCGTTTGTTTTCGAAGCGAGCATCCAGTAGCTGCCAAGCCTGGGTGAACGCCTCCTCTGTCGCGGGCAAATGCGAGATCAGTTGGGCTGCGCTCCCTGTCACAGCCCCTTTCAGATAGTGCAGTCGGTCAATATCTGAGAGCTCTGTCCTATTGCTAATGACAGACGAGAAACGGGTTTTAAACTCTTGCCACTTGCTGTACTCTCCCTCGAATGTTGGGAGAGTCAGCTCTGGCAAACGAGAGCGCATCTGCGAGGGCGGAGTGGTCTGCATGGGCTGAGCCTGCTGTGTGGTCTGCTGGGCCTGCTTGGTCTGCGTGAGCCGATTTTCCAGCTGGGCGAGGAGTTTCCTGGCCGTGAGCACGACGCGTTCCTCATTGGAAGCCACCTTGGTCTTAAAGTAGCCGTGCTCCAGTTGTGAGACCAGCCATTGGCGGCTGAGAAGGAGGTGCTCCTGCTGGAACGCAACGTGTAGCTGCAGCAGCGTGTCCCGCGTGATCTTGACCTCTTCTTCAATGATCGTCAGAGGCTCCTTGGCAGCCGCCGCCTGGAACTCCTCGACAATGCCAATGATAGTGTCCAGACGGTCTGCCTGGGCTCGAGCGCGTACTTGTAGCTCTGACGTGAGCCGCGTGGGCGATCGCGTGCGAGCAATTTGCGAGGGCTGCGAGGGTTCTTCGCGCAGCTGAGCAAGAGCTGGAGCGAGCGGCGTGGGCGGATGTGCAACAGGCGTGGTCGGGCGCATCTATTTCGGGACGTGCAGCAATGAGGGCGCTGCCGGCGCCTCATCTTCCGTTCTACTCGAACGAATTGAATCGTCCTGCGACGCAGGCGACAGATCTCGAGATTTCGGCATCACAAAATGTCACTGAGCACTTTACCGAACCGTTTCTGCGTGTGCACTTATTAACTAACAGTCACTTTCTCTGAGGTCGCGCACAAATTCGTTCAGCGTCTAGTCACTCGAACTGTGCGCGTGGGCACAACACGTAATGCCGGCGCGGGCGACCATTACGCCTTACGACCGTTTGACAAAGGCGTGCCGCCTATCCGGCTCGAAGGACCAAATATTTCGAGAAATGCGAATCCGGAGAGGTCTGTGAGGAGGCACGTTCTTTGTTGCGAGTACAGTGTTTATTCCACACAAAACTATTTACAGAAATGATATGTATACAGTACAGTATATACAACACTAAACAAGCGTGGTCAGCGAACAACTATTTACATTTATAGCTAAGCACTTAATTAACTGATGCGAACGTAACGCGTGGACAAAAGAGATTGACGGAGAGGCGAGGTCTAAGTCAATTTAATTGCGCGAGGACTGAGTAAACGTTGATCGACTGCGAGATCAGTGAACACGTCTTTTCCCAACGAGCGATCGATCAAGAAGAAGGAAATCAATCATGGCGTCGATCGCGCCGGTTCCGCGCGGAGAGGGGACCGCGTGGACAAAGTGGGCCCGAGAGGTGCTGCCGCTATCGGTAACGACGCACCGACGAAATACTTTCGTTGCCAACTTCGTGTTCTGCTACCATTTGGGGAATTTCCCCACCGCTTTGATGGAATCCAAAGCTACGCAAAGGTCGTTGAATTTATAACAACGACCTCCATCTACAAAGACATTGAGCATATCTCCGACGAAAACGCTCTCCGTGGACTACCCCTGCTCTTGCAAGGACACTCAGGCACGTGGTGGAGAGGCGTCCAAACCACAATACGAATCTGGAAAGAAGCTGCGGATCTGATACGCGCTACCTTCGCGCCCGAAGACCCGCGTATCAGGTATACACCGAGGTATTTCGCACCGCCCAAGATCCAAAAGTGCCCACCGACCTCTTCATCAGCAAGAAGAGAGCCCTTCTCGCAGAGTTATCAGAGCTGCCCACGGAAAGCGTCCAAATAGATATGCTGTACGGCCTTCTACGTTTTCACCTACGCGAACGGATTTCGAGGGAATCCATCACGTCTTTCACCGACCTTGTGAACAGCGCGAGGGAAATTGAGAAGCTGGTAAAAGAAGCCCAGCAGCAAAATCCAGAGGAACGACCCGTGAAGAAAGATCAGCGATGGAAGGAACGGGCACGGTGCGGAATTTGCCGGAAATTCGGGCATAACACTGGAGTGTAGACACCGGAAGTTCCAAGCCCCCGCGAAATCCACGGGAAACACCACACCCAAGACCAACGACGAGACTCCACGACCACCCTTGAAATGTTATGGCTGCGGTAAACCAGGCTTCGTAAGAAGCAAATGCCCAGATTGTAACAAGAAGGCAACGTCATAGACACAGGCGGCTTTGTGCTCGGTAAACACCCCGGACCAGCCAAGAACACGACCGACGGTAATGGTAACCATCGCAGGTGAAAAGGGTCATGCCTATGTCGATACCGGAGCCAAGTGCTGCGTGGCGAGTCACGCATGATATTCATATTAAATGTGTATTACATATCTGATGTAAAAATGACATTTATATTGTTATTTAATGTACATTGTAGATATAGTAATAATGACAATGTTATTAAATGTATATTACATATATGATGTAGATATAGTAACAATTGTATTGTTATTAAATGCATATTACATTATATCTCATGTAGATATAGTAATAATGACATTGTTAATAAATGTATATTACATATCTGATGTAGATTTAGTAACAATTGTATTGTTATTAAATGCATATTACATTATATCTCATGTAGATATAGTAATAATGACATTGTTATTAAATGTATATTACATATATGATGTAGATTTAGTAACAATTATATTGTTATTAAATGTGTGACGGGTACGATAGCCCGACCCCCCACCAGACCACCGTAGGCCGCGCGCGGCGAACCTTCGCGCCGCGACCGATAGAGGGCCGCGAGCCGCGAGGCGCCCTCGCAAGGCGACCAAGCCGCCTAACCAAATATAAGGCGGCCCGCGAGCCCAAGACAGCGAGTCGGCTCCGTACCGAGATCGAAAGCGAAAGCGAAGCGTACCGAACCCGAACCGTCGCAACCGCCGATACGATCGAGCCAGACTCCTGTTTTTTAACCGACTTCGAAAAGGAGGAGGTTACTCAATTCGATCAGTATGTATGTTTTTTTTTTTTTTTTTTGTGTGTGTTCACCGATTACTCCGAGATGAGTGTACCAATCGGAACGAAACCTTTTACATCTTGTAGGGTATGTCTTCCGGTTGGTCCCATTGAAAAAAAATTTTCTATTGTTTCATTGTTATTGTAAAATACAGGAAGTTTTTAATGTCAAAATTGGACGATTTCAATGAACTTTTAATATGTTGTCGGGGAAATGATTCTGAACAACTTTTTCATTATGCATAATTAACGGAAAGCTTTAGTTTCCGAGATATTCGTAAAAAACTATTGTTACTACTACATTGAATTCTACGTATGCCTACGTGTCTTTACCGGTGTATGAGTCAGCATGCAGTCGCCGATTCTCTACTGTTTCTTGTATACATGTATACTTTCCAAGCATGAACCGATTGCGATGAAACCTTTCACATTTCCGCGATATCTCACTTGCAAAAATTTATGCAATTTGTTATTGTTAATAACTATTGTTATAACTTGTATGGAACTTGTTATCACTAAAAACTATCGTTGTTGCAATTAACCAATAAGAACGGTAAACCACCTTACGGCATCCTACAAATACTGCTCGTTCCACTAAAAAGTGTGAAATAAAATAATTTTTAACAAAAAATACAACCGACTTCGAAATGCACTAAAAAGTATGAAATAATTTCTACTTCATTTATACAAATACCCAACAGCTATTAATAAAACCTATTTACTCGTTAAATAGTATACTAAATACATTTCAACCTTTTCGGAGGCGGCGCAAAATTAAAAATACCCGAATATACGATGCTGTCAATAATGATTTGATAGGTTATCGACGCTTGAATCTTCGAGTATAAGAAAAGTTTTTAATTTTGCGCCGCCTTCGAAAAGGTTGAAATGTATTTAGTATACTATTTAACGAGTAAATGGGTTTTATTAATAGCTGTTGGATATTTGTATAAATGAAGTAGAAATTATTTCATACTTTTTAGTGCATTTCGAAATCGGTTGTATTTTTTGTTAAAAATTATTTTATTTGTATTCCTGCTTCCTCCACGGCTCCGGGACGGTTTGGTGAAATCCGGCCGCCCCGAGAAAGGTCGATATCCTCCGCCCGCGGAAGATCCGTCTGGCCTTCCTGCATTTTGGCAAACCAGACCTCCGTTCTGCCCCGGCGGAAGCCACCAGCAGACGGGACACAGGTCCTCTGGCCAGGCCCGAGGGACGGCGTTTGCCACCTAACCGAGGGTACCACTACTACGGCCACTACCGCTCCGACGAAACCCCCATCCCGTCCAACACCACTGCGAAGCGCTGTTCACGCGACCGCATCTAGCTTGTAAGACCGCGAATCGTAGCCGTAAGACCCGCGTCGATAGAATTAAGATCCGCCGCGAACCGTAGATTTAAGCCGCGTTCGAATAGCCATAAGACCCGCGTAGGATTAAGACCGCGCCGCGTTCACGCGACCAGCTATAACTGTAAGAACTCATGATTTCCGCCGCATCGCCTGTAAACCGCTAGTCAGTAAGATCGTATTGAATAAACAGCGTTACCACCCATACCCAACCGAGTACTCATTCAAACGAACCCTGACCACACGGCTGAGCCGCCCTTCCTCCGCGGTCCACCGCAGGACCTTCACAAATGCATATTACATTATATCTCATGTAGATATAGTAATAATGACACTGTTATTAAATGTATATTACATATCTAATGTAGATATGGAATAATGACATTCTTATTAAATGTATATTACATTGTATCTCACGTAGATATAGTAATAATGACATTGTTACTAAATGTATATTACATATCTGATGCAGATATAGTAACAATTATATTGCTTTTAAATGTATATTACATTATATCTCATTTAGCTATAGTAATAATGACATTGTTATTAAATGTATATTATATATCTAGTCTGGATATGCCAATAATGATATTCTTATTAAATGTATATTACATCATATCTCATGTAGATATAGTAATTTTTTTTCTTTTTTTTACGGTGCAGGGGAAATGCATTTCCGCACACCCGGGGGGCTAGCAGATGATACGTCCACGCCCGGGTAGTGTAGGGCTCCCCCGAAAGCAAGTACTCACTTCCGGGTGCACTAAAACCCCTCCTCCATACCCACATTTAACCCCCGGAGCCGGAACCGCGTTAGCATTACTCCGACTCCGGGGCTGCGCTGTTTGCGCCTCTCTGCGCGTCACACTTCACGAGGGGAGTGCCTCAAGGCAGCCCTCTTCACGCTTGCGGAGCGGGGTATGTACTCGTCATACCGCGCCACAGCGTCCCACCGCTCTTGGCTATGGAGCATCACCCCGACGATGTTCTCTGGGGTGATGCTGTCGGCGATGGCGCGCTCCACACCTCCCCTCACGTCCGCAAAATAATCGCAGACGAAGAAGGTGTGGAGCACATCGTCCTCCGCCTCGCCACAAAGCAAGTAGCGAGGTGACCCTACCTTCCGCATCCTGAACAGGTACTTACGGAAGTACCTATGTCCTGTCAGGAATTGCGTCAGATAAAAGGTCACCTCGCCATGGCGACGTGACGACCACTGGCCCAGGTCCTGGATCAGGAGCCGGGTCCACCGTCCTTTGGAACTAGCGTCCCAACGTTGTTGCCAGCGCCCAATTGTTCGATCGCGGGCTTGCTCCGCTGCGTCCGCTCGCCCGATCTCAGAACTCTGGAGATATGTCTCCTTTCGCTCTTTGGCGAGCAGATCTATCGGGATCGTGCCGGCAACAACTAGCGCCGCGTCCCCGGGGCTGTGCGGTAAGAACACGCGACGCGCAGTGCCCTGCGGCGCTGGACGGCGACCATCCGAGTCCGGTACTTTTTTACCCTAAGAGCGTCCGCCCATATTTCTTCCCCATAAAGCAGGGCTGCCTGGACGGACGTCAACAGGAGTCTTCTCTTCCACGGCTTCGGGCCTCCCATGTTCGCCATGAGACGACTTAGCGCCGCCGTACTCTGCACGGCCTTGTTGCAGACCCTGCGAATGTGCTCCCAGAAGGTGAGCCGGTTATCCAGCATCACCCCCAGGTACCTCCCAGAGCTGCAGGTCTGTACAGGCTGAGTCCCGACCATCATCGTGATGGAGGAGGGAATTCTTCTTTTGGTGAGAATCACGATCTCCGTCTTGGCAGCAGCCAACTGCACACCGTGATCTTCCATTCACCCGTTGACCCTGCGCATAACTTGGTTAAGCGTAAGTTGGGCCAACTCGGGACTCCGTGCCGTAATAACCGCGGCGACGTGGTTGGCGAATGCGACGAGGAACGCGTTATCCGGCATTTCCAGGCGGAGCAAGCTGTCGTATATGACATTCCAGAGGTCAGGTCCCAACACTGATCCCTGTGCCGCTCCGGCGGTGACATCCTTCATCCTAATGCCCTGGGCTGTCATGTACGGCAGCTTGCGGACCCTCAGATAATCTCTCATAATCGCAGCGAGATACGGAGGTACCCTGACGGACCGTTCGCGCGCGTGGAGCATGTCGCTCCACCTAGCCGAATTAAACGCGTTCCTCACGTCGAGGGTCACGAGGAGTACTATGGGCCTAGCCTTATGACAGGTGGTTTCGGCCTGGCGTACTGCCCCGGTCACCTCGGCGATCGCATCAATTGTAGAGTGCCCTTTTCTGAAGCCGTGCTGCCGGTGAGAGAGGCCCTCGGCTTGCTCAATAGCCGCCGCCAATCGCGGCTTGACCAAGCGTTCCATCATCTTCCCCGCTGTGTCTAACATACACAGGGGGCGATAAAATGATGGAGAATCGGGGTCGCCTTTGCCCTTGGGAATCAAGGCAAGGCGTGCCAGGGTCCACCGGGCTGGGAAGACTCTTGCTCTCAGGCACCCGTTGTACAGGGTGTAAAAAAATTAAATGTCACGACCTACATGGGATGATTCTACACCTCTGCATCGGTGGAGATCTGTCAAAGAAAGCGACCGCAAAATTGACCTTGACCACTAATTTCATGGTCACATTTTTTTATTAGCTTATCGTATAGTGCTCATCGAAGGGATAAAAAGTCTGAAAGGAACCATGTGCCGGAAATTAACACTTCTCCTAGAAAAAAGCCATCAAAGTTTCCATATACGTTAATGCATTAAACGTTTAGTCGCCCGGTACCCCTCTCCAGTGATCTTGGCGCGTCAGTCTCGCGTATCGCTCGAATTTCATGGTATAGGACAATTCTGGAATTTCAATCACAATGCCAGCATATAGGAAGGGTAAATTTTATGCTCGTACGACTGGTACGACCCGAATACGGCTAGTGAGGATCCTGGCCTGACCGGACTGCCCCACGGCCTCCTGAATCGCCCGCTGGAGGGCCATCTGGTTTCCGCAGCGGTCCAGCTCTAGGAGGACGGCGCCCTCTTTCGTTTTTCGGGCCGTGCGGATAACCGTCTCCGTATCCTCGGGGCGCACTTTCGTGCGTATTGCCCTGAGGACGTCCGCATAAGTCTTGCCCTTCGCGGGCTTGACGACCACAGCACTCCGGTTAGAGCGCTGGCGTGGTTTCTTCCTCTTCTTCGGCTTCTTCTTCTTCTTCATCTTCTTCTTCTTCGAAGCAGGCAAATCGTCCGGCTTCGATTCTGTAGTCGGTTTTTTAGCCGGAGCCTTCTTCCCGCCCTTCTGCTGCGAGGGCAGATTGTCAATTTTGCCCTTCTTGGGCGTGCCGCTTCCGTAAGAGGAGCCATCCTTCTTGCTCTTCTTCCGCTTTGTAACAGTGTCCCAAGTTTCCGCATCTTGGACCGCCGTCTTCCTCCTCTTATTTTCCTCCCGCTCCTCCGGGTTAGAAAGCACTGCCCTTCCCCTTTTCTGGTCGGCAGCAGTAGAGGCCGCAGTACGGAGAGGTGTAACCGCCGACGCGGGCGCGGCTTGTAAGGCACTTAGGGCCTTGCAATGCGTCACTCTACTGAAGGTCAACATATCCACCAAGTCACCAAGGCGTGGAATGCCATCCTTCACGGAATTGAAGATGTTTCGCTGCTTCTCCGTTGCAAGCCTTCTCCCTTCATAGCCTCAAGGACCTCACGCATACGCGTTAATTGAGCGCCCTCGACGGCGTCTATTTCCCTGAGCTTGCCCCAGATGACCTCTGGGGCAGGTATTAGCTCCATCTTCTTGCTGCAGCCTGTAGCAGGAGACACTATGGTGGCCAGGTCAGCCACCGCGATAGTGCGGCGGTCATCGGATAACGACGCTTCGGGACCCGCTTGCTCACCCCTGAGCTCCGGTACTGGGGTATCCCTCCCCTGCACCGTAAACGCAGTATTATTTTTGGACTCCTCCATGTTTGGTATTAAGTCAGGGTTCCTTCCCCTAGCCCATTTGGTCCGCGGTTGCTTATTCGTCACCTGAGCCAGGCGCTTATTTCGCAACTAACCAGTATATCTACTGGCCGTTCCCCTATGCGCCACCTGGGGACGCGCCGGGTTGGGGTGGACAGCAGCGACCGGAGATCTGTAATATACATTTAATCACAACGTCATTATTACTATCTCTACATGAGATATAATGTAATATACATTTAATAACAATGTCATTATTACTATATCTACATGAGATATAATGTAATATATAATTAGGAACAATCTCATTATTACCATATCTACATGAGATATAATATAATATACATTTGTTGAGAATATCATTATTAGCATATTTACATTACATATGTAATATACATTTGGCTTATCTCGGGATTAGTACCACACTCCGATTGTGTTCAAACTTCATACACTTATATATTAGGTTAGTGGTAACGTAAATATAAAGTTTCAACGTACGGAAACTTTAACGTGCCGAGATATAGAAAATCGCGAAAACCGATCTTTTTCACCTTTTCTGGACATTCTCTTCAAAAAAACCAAGAAACTAGCTTTACCTAACCGAACTAATAAAAGAAAAGTAAGGTTCGGTTAGGTTAGGGTAAGATTAGGTCGGGTGGCCGGGCTGAAGCCCCTACACGCGGCTCGTGGTGCCGCGCCGTCGGGCGTGGCCCCGGGCGTCGGCGGAGGTGGCACGTAGCGGGAGGCTCAAAGGTTAGACTCTCCGCCGATATAGAGCCCCTATAGCCCCAGTGTAGGTCACCGTGGAGGTTTTAGTGGGTAAAAATCCCACACTACCTCCGGCACCTCCCAATGAGGCTGGGGGTGTCTTTTAGAATATTTCCTCCACGTGAAGCATAAACGGTTGGGGTATGTCTTTTTTTTAAATTTAAACCATAAATTTGGTTAAGGAAGCGAGAAAACTCGATATACCACAACTTCGCACATTGGCATTTCCGCACGTTGAGACTTCATATTTTAGTTAGTTATACCCTAAACACTCTCTACCTACAGTTTGAACAAAATCCAAGTGTGGTACTATTCCGAAGTCTTACCATACATTTAATAACAATGTCATTATTACTATATCTACATGAGATATAATGTGTAGCGTGGTGACACCTGTGCCCCCCCCCCCCCCCGTTACAATCGCTGCGCTTCTCCCACCTTACATTTCCCACCTAAAGGTAACCCTTCCCTTGCCTTACCCCTTTCCTCCTGCCCACCGATCCTGGGCCGATGGACGCGACGGACAGAAACTACGAAGGCCATCCCCAACAGGAGCCACGAGGCCGGTGACAGACCCTCAACCCTTCCCTTCCAGAAAGAAAAAGCAACGCGGGACATCGGAAAATTAGACGAAGCTGCCCAGAAGATTGCAAACGCCCACCAGGAGCCATCTGTCGCCGAGCCCGAAGACCTCAGCCTACCCGTCACCGCAGGATGTCCGTCAGCCCCATCGATCCCGAACATCGGCAGATCGACAATCGATAATCGATCTATCCCGTTGCCGGAAGTGGCCCCTTTCTATTCCCATCCCCTCCCCAAAATATCCCCCAAAAATCGCCGCTGCGACGACGAGCCGTTAGTGAGCCTTAGGCTACCACTGATTACACAAAGCAATTATAGAGAGTATTTGAGAGAGCGTCTTACGAAGTGAAGGAGGAAAGAGCTGTAGAGAGCGATAGAGTGAGTGTGAAGTTTTGGTGAGTTCCTTGGGATATATAAAATTGTAAATCAACATTGTGTGAGTTTCGGCAACGGCTATCTTTCCGCCCGCGCATTGTTTGAAGTTCATACGAATCCCCCGTTTTCCTAAATACCCCTTCCAGAAATCCCTACTTCGGTTATCTCCTCCTACGCGTAACGTAGAAGAACCTTCCGGTGAACCCTTTTCCGACCCTAGAGATTTCCCTTCCCCCGAAAATCCTCCCAGCGTACTCCCCCGCGAAATCTTGTAAGGATGTAAGTGCCACGAGACCCGTATATTGTAAACGCCCAAATACCCCATTCCCCTTTTTCTTGGATTTTGATCGCCACGAAGAGAGGCTGCCGCCCAACGTATTGTGATTGCGATTTGTAATAATATCAAGAGTGAATAGAGTGCACCCACGAATAAAGGGTCACAAATTTGGCGCCCAACGTGGGGCCTGGAAAATAGTAAAGTTCATAAACTCTCGCGTAGAGGAAAGATAATTTTCAATTCCATCATTAAGATCTCGAAATTACGACGCGGAAAGTGCCCGTTGCCAAGAGCCTTTTGTTTCAATCTTACATCCCCAGTCCCGCTACCCTGGCCTCGACCACTACTCCGACCACCACGACTGTTACGGTAACTTCAGTTTCCCGTCCAACTTCCGCTCCACCCTTACTAATTGACCTCAATCAGTCCCCTTCTGTCGGGGAACGGCACGAAAGGGTTACCCTCGCGCCCGCTACCAGTCCCGGCGAACAATCCACTCCCCTACCTACACCTCCCTCTAACCATTTGATAACCCTCTGAGGATGCCAGAACCCCAATTTCCACCCCGTAACCCTCTTCCCAATCTTTCAAGTACATGTAATCCTTACCGTAATAATCCAAAAGTAGTTCCGCCTACCCTTAGTAGTACCTACATTCCACAACAAGTACCTGAACCCCAATACCCTGTCCTCCCACCACAGCCAATCTCTGCACCGGCTCAGGCTCCCAATCCAATAGATTACACTTACCCCCTCCACACCCATCCCAACGTCCATACTGTCCTCCATATTTCCCCTCTTTCGCATAGTTGCCCCCGGGCTTCGCCGAACCTCCCCCCTCCCGAACGAACCCTTATTATCCCTTGGTAAATACCTCCCAATTCTCCCATTTTCCCGCCGCGGGCGAGGGTCGCGCCGCGGAACTCTTTAGAAAATGGAAAATTTCCTTCTCAGGAGCTCCCGAGGAAGATGGGGAAGAATTCCTTGAAATATTGTCCGATTTCGCCATGGCACAGAACCTTCCCGAATCCGAGATGCTCCGAGCAATTCCCTTTATCTTGATCGACGAGGCGCGATCGTGGGCGCGGGGGCAGGCCCAAACGTGGACCAATTATGGTGAATTTCTGCGCGATGTCCGTTTGTGTTACACTCCTAGCAATTACCAAAATCGCCTAAAAAGAGATTTGTCCACCCGCACCCAAGGGGAACGGGAACCCCGTTCCACATACCTCTCCAAATTACAGCTGATATTCCGACGCTTAGAACCTCCCTTACCCGTATCCGAACAGTTAGAAATAGCCATCCGAAACCTCCATCCCGCTACAAAATAGTAGTTGACTTTCACCCTGCCAATTCCTTCCATGACCTAATCCGCCTGGGAAGGTGGGTGGAGGATACCCAGCAGAGCAGCGAGGAGTATCGAGGCCCTCCGACGGCGGGGAGCCTCACGATCCCCAGATCGGCGTACGTGCCCCCGCCAGGAGGACCGCGATCAAAACTCGAGGCAGCCGCTGGATACCCCCTGCCTTCCTCACCACCCCAATCCACCCCGAAAACTCCGAGAAATGTTCAAAGACCGAACAGCCCTCGAAACTCGACCTCCTATCGTCCCGTTACACCTCCTCCTCCCCTTACCATCGCAGAAATCCCCAGTTTAATGTCCCTTCCTATGGTATCACCCCCTGCCGGATACCGAATCCCAAGATCCACGTATGCATCAACACCCAACCGCCCTACTTCCTACGCCCAAGCAACTTCCGGTTCCCGATAACCGCCTCCTCGTCCCGCGGCTCCATCCACCCAATCCTCCCTTCCCGGCCACTGTTGGAATTGCGGTCGAGCGGGGGGCATTGGTTCGGCGCTTGCCAGCAGCCGAGGAGGACGTTCTGCTTCCGGTGCGGTAAGGTCGACGTAATCGCACCGGAATGCCCGAACTGATTGTCGGGAAACGCTTGCGGAGGTCGGCGGTAAGGGTCGACGCAACCTCCCCGAAAAAAACGATCCAACATCCCGGATCCCGTGTCCTACTACCCCCAAAAATCCCTCCAACCGCCCCTATTCCAACTCCAAGGAAATCCCTTTTAGTAGAATCCCGTACAGAACCCGTTCCCGGTTGTAACCGCATTTTCCTCCCCTTGCAACATGGTAAATACATTTTCCAAGCCCTCCTCGACACCGGCGCAACCCATTCCTATGCAGGTCCCAAAATTGCACAATTATTTCGACCCCACCTAACCCCTTCCCAAGCCTGCATGATCCTAGCTAACAATGTGAAAGAGAGAATCCTCGGAGAAGTCACCGTCGCGATCCAGATCGATGACGAAATTCATAACCTCCCCCTCCGCGCAAGCAAGTTACTGGGGTATGAGGTCGTCCTAGGGATGGATTTTATTGCTCGATTTGGTGTTACCATAGACGGAGATCTAAGGTCGTGGCGAACTCCGAACGGACCTCTTCACCCCTTTTACCCTGAATCCTCACCCAGCCCCTTTCCCATGAACCCCGCTTGCACCGGACTTTCCGAAGCAACTCCCGAGGGAATCTCGGGAATTCAAACCCTGCTTGACCACCTCATTCCACCCCCATCCTCCACCTTAGGAACCACCCCTCTTGTTACCCATTCCATAGACGTTCAAGGTCACCCTCCTATCAAGCAACGTCCTTGCCGCATGGCTCCCCGTGTGTTAGAAGCCGCCCAAAAAGAAGTAGATTCCATGCTCCAAGCAGGTATAATGGAACCTTCCTCTAGTGCTTGGTGCAATCGTCCCGTCCTAATTCCCAAACCCAACGGCTCCTATAGATTCTCTATCGATTACCGTGACGTTAATAAAGTCACTAAAATAGACGCCTATCCCCTCCCTAGTATGGACCGTATCCTTGACAGCCTCCGAACTGCCTGTTACATTTCCAAATTAGACCTTAGCCAAGCGTATTTCCAAGTCCGCCTTGATCCCTCCAGTAAAGAAATTACCGCTTTTGCAGTCCCCGGTAGAGGCCTTTTCCAATTCAGCCGCATGCCCTACGGCCTCACCAACGCCCCCGCAACCTTCCAACGTATAATGGATAAATTGATTACCCCGGATTGGGAACCCCATATTTTCGCGTACTTAGATGACGTAGTGATCGCGACCGATACGTACGAGGAACATCTAGAATGGCTCGCGAAAGTTTTGACCCGATTAAGAGAAGCAAATTTAGAAATCAACCGTGAAAAAAGCGAATTTTATTGTTCCGAGATCCGATATCTCGGCTTTTTAATAAATAAAGACGGCATGATAACCGATCCCGAAAAAATAGAACCCATCCACCAATAGAACTCCTCCCACAACCCTTAAACAACTCCGACGTTTCCTTGGAATGGTCAAATGGTTTTCCCGATTCTTGAAAGATGTTTCCAAAGACCAAACTCCCCTCACCCGTCTCCTACAAACGGATGTTGCTTGGGAATGGGGTCCCGAGCAAGAATCCGCTTTTGAAACTTTGAAAATTGCCCTCACCAGAACTCCCGTCTTGGCTCGTCCCGACTTTACCCTTCCTTTTTCCCACCAAACCGACGCTAGCGATACGGCTATCGGGGCAGTTCTCGTACAAACCGTGGATGGTGAAGAACACCCGATAGCCTACGCTAGCCGTTCCCTCATCCGCGAGGACAGAAACTACTCCGTAACGGAAAGGGAGTGTCTGGCCGTCGTATAGGCAACCCAAAAATTCCGTCCTTATATTCAAGGGTCCGAAATCACCGTAGTGACGGACCACAATAGTCTCTGGTGGCTTCACCACCTTAAGGACCGTACTGGACGATTAGCCCGTTGGGCCTTGACCCTTCAGGGTCAACCCATGAAGATAGTCCACCGTAGGGGAACCCACAATATCGTGCCAGACGCTCTCTCCCGCATGTACGGCGACTCTATGGACGGCATGGCCGCAGTCGGTAACGATCCTGATCTATGGTACTCCAATAAAATTCATGATGTAAGTGATTTTCCCTCCAAATATCCCAACTGGACAATTGAAGACAATAGACTGTACTATCACGGTCTTCATTCCCTCCTAGATCCCATTGTCCCCGACCTCGACGGTTGGAAATTAGTCCTCCCCTCTCCCTACGCCAGAGACCTTTCCGACGCCCACGATCCTCCACAATTCGGTCACCTTGGCATTGATAAGACCTATTACCGTCTGACGCAGGACTTCTACTGGCCTGGAATGTTCCAGGACGTAGTCCAATTTGTCAGACGGTGTCTTCAATGCCAACAAAGTAAAGATTTGCAACGGCCACCGGCGGGGTTGATGCGGGCGCGCCCGGTGGAGGCGCCCTGGTCCGTCGTGGCTGCTGACATTATGGGTCTCTTCCCTTCTAGTAAATCCCAAAATAAATATCTCCTCGTTTTCCAAGACCTTTTTACAAAATATATAGAATTAAAACCCCTCCATAAAGATTCCGCCAAACCAATCCTTTCCGCCTTTGAGTCCCTTGTCCTCCACCGATGGGGATGCCCCAAATTCCTCCTTACAGACACCGGTACAGAATTTTGTAACAGAGACGTGACGAACAGACTAACGATGTACGGAATATAACAGACGACAATTCCTCCCTACCATGCCCAAGCAAATCCTGTAGAAAGAGTTAATCGAACCCTTAAAACCATGATTACGACGTTTATTGGAGAAGACCACCGCAATTGGGACAGACACCTTCCCGATTTCTGTTTAACCTACAATACCGCCGTACATTCCTCTTCCCTCGTTTCTCCCGCGTTCCTCAATTTTGGTCGAAACCCCCGTCCCATCCAAAACCTCCGCCACGAAATTAAATCAGATTCTTTAATAACTCCCCGAAATCCCCAAGAATGGTCCAACCGCATTTCCCGTTTATCCCTTTTATATGACATCGTCCACCGAAATTAGAAAAAGCCTCCTACCGTCAAGCCTCCTATTATAATCGTGGGCGTCGTGACGAACGTTACCAAATCGGTGACCTCGTCATGAGACGCCAACGAATCCTTTCCTCCGCTGCCCACAATTTTGCATCTAAACTCGCCCCCAAATTTTCAGGTCCCTACACCATTTCCAAAATCCTTTCCCCTGTTGTTTATGAATTAAAAGATTCCGTTGGAAATATCATCCCAAAAGTTCACATTAAAGACCTTAACCCTTTCGGTACGGGTGCCGGATATATCCGGCGCCCATCTAATGCCCTGTTTGGACGAGCGCCGGATATATCCGGCGTCCATCTAATGACCTGTGTGGACGAGCGCCGGATATATTCGACGTCCATCTGATGATCTGTGTGGACGAACGCCGGATATATTCGGCATGCACGTAGCAATCCGTGAGTGCAAACGACATCTACAGTTGGTCAAATTATATTCTACTTTACCGATGTATTAGATGAAGATCGAATTGAAAAAATATTTTTCACATATGCATAAAACACCTTGCACTCTTCGACTGTTGAACAATCGTTTTCTACATTCGTATCTGCGTTGATTAATTGATATTTCTGAGATAATAGAAATTATTCTAATAAAAAGTCTTTTTTTACATGAATTCCAAAGAAAACAACTATAGGTATAATCGTCGTCTAATTTCGTTTGATTAATAAAACTTTAGGTTATGTTTTTATTCGAAACTTGTTTGTAGATTTTAAAACATTTTTGGCCCTTTACAGAATGTTTAGTACAAACAAAAGTTTCAGAAACGGATTAACTGATTCGGAAAATGACGAGAATTGTGAAAATGAAAATAATTTCAATTGGCCTAAAAGGCAAAGAATAAATGTCATATATAGTAGTTCTGAGTCGGAAACAGAATTGATCCAAAAATCTAATGGCACGAATTGTGAAATAACATGGACAAAAAATCATTTTGTACCAAAAATTTATAGATTTGATTCAAAACATTCGGGAATCACCAAAGAAATACGCAGGTCATCACAATTCATTGATTATTTTCAATTATTTATGTCTGAAGAATTCGTAGATATAATTGTAGACGAGTCCAACTATTATTGGGCCCAACAAGACAATAACAATGAAAATAATCTGGAAACAACGACGCGAAACGAATTGTATTGTTTTTTGGCCATGTCCTTACTAATGACGCGCAATAAAAAACTATCACTCAAGGAATACTGGAGCACGGACGACTATCTACGCAGTGACATTTTTGGAAAAATAACGAATAGAGACAGGTACTTCCTGCGTCTTCGAATGCTGCATTTCTCCCATGAACCTACATGCATTGGCGACCGCCTGATAAAAATAAGAAAAATAGTCGATATGCTGCGAAAATCATTCACTGTGGCGTTTCAGCCATACAAAGAACTATGTATAGATGAAAGCTTGCTGTCATACAAAGGCCGCTTATGTTTCAAACAATATATTCCGACCAAAAGGAACAGGTTCGGGATAAAATCATTCATTCTGTGTGATTGCAAAACCGGATTCGTACAGGATATGATAGTTTATACCGGAGCACCTACAGTTCCGACTAGTCCTATCAAGGGCATTGGGACATCTGGAGCAATAGTCTTGGAACACTTAAAGCCATATTTAGGAAAGGGCCATACGCTTTATGTAGACAACTTTTACTCAAGTCTCGCATTATTCAACCTATTACACGATAATCGCACAAACGCATGCGGAACAGCAACAAGAAGACGGCAAGGAATGCTCAAGATCGATGATAAATTGAAGAAAGGAGAAGCATCATTTCGTACCTCGAAAAATTTACTAGTAATAAAATGGGTTGATAAGAAGGAAGTACACATGATCTCAACCATACATTCTGCAGATTTCGTGACAGTATCCAAATATGGAGGAACACAGAATGTACAAAAGCCTGTGTGTGTTATAGACTATAATAATTCAATGGGTATAGTTGATAAGGTAGACATGGTAATTAGTACTATAAACTCAACTCGAAAAACGTTAAAATGGTACCGGAAATTTTTTTTTCATCTAACTGATATTTGTGTATGGAACGCGTACTGTCTTTATAAGCATAAAAGAAACGAAAACATATCCATGGCGCAGTTTCAATTGCACTTAATAAAACAAATGATTGATAAATATCATAATGATTATATAAATAATCAAAGAAGAAAAACTGATCAACCAATGCGACTAACAGAGAGACACTTCCCATCATTATATACCTCAAAGGGAAAGAACCGGAGTCGTCGGTGCGTAGTTTGCAGTAACAATGACAAACGATCTGATTCACGATATGAATGCAAAGACTGCAATGTTGGATTATGTGTTGATCCATGTTTTAAAATATATCACACCCAATTATATTATTAGCCGTCTTGTGCATAATCACACATAAACTAATAATATGTAAACAGTCATTTTTGTTGTGTATATAATTTTGTTTATAATCTTGTATATAATCATATAATCTGTATATAATTTTTATAACTTATACTTATATCATTGATAGAATCTTATATAAGTATCTCTTAATATTAAAGTTACAAACAACACTTGGAAAAAAGCACTGTTTTATTAACCATAGATCATATATAAGGTTAGCAAAGTGTTCACACAAAGAAGGACTTACCAGGCGCTATGTGCGCGTTTTCGGCGGGGCGCCTCGTACAGCGGGAGAGTCGCGGCGGAAAGAGCGCTCGTACCGAAAGGGTTAAACCCTTTAGGCCCCCTCCAAATTTTGACGATTCAATTTCCGAAAACCCTTCCTTAAGTCAAGATATTAATGATATTTCCCAACCAGGACCTTCTTCACAAAACCCCGACATTTCCACCCAACAAACACCGCAACGGATACCTACGCAAATTCCCCCTTCCTCGCCTATCCCTACTGCACCTCCTCGCCGAGGGCGAGGGAGACCCAGAAGAACTCAAATACCTCCAAATAATACTCAAGTCATGATTCCCATACCCAGTCCTACTCCACCCCCTCGTAGGGGCCGAAGGAGGCCACGGAAAGTTCAAATACTCCCAAATCCCACGCAAATCATACCCTCCCAACCAGTTCCTTCTCAACCTCCTCGTCGAGGACGAGGACGACCCCGAAAACACCCCATCATCCCTTCAGTGAACGTAATTAGAAATGACCAGTCCTCCATACCTCCCCTCATGTGCGTGCATATTCCCCGGCCTAGAAAACTCCTAATAATGAATAAAAACTAAACGAAATTTGGCGGATGAAGCACGGAAGAACCGGAAAACTAATAATAATAACGAATTTTTGCGTAAGCGGTAAGCGACGATATTATCTACCAAAACCAATAATAACCCACCACCACTAAGGCCACCCCTAACAATAAGCCCACCGGAAAATCCTACTAACCAACTTACACCCCAACAGATGTTTGCATCAAGGAGAGGAGGTAGAGGCCGGGGGAACCGGGCCCGTCGGAGGAGGCCGGCGCCGCGACGACCGCGGCTGTCTCGAGGTCGGCCGCCGACCCAAACCGCCGACGTAGCGACGCAGACGGACTCGGAAGGGTCCGACTATATGACACACCTTATATCCCCCTCTCCCCCTCCTGCCCCATCCACCCCTGAACTACCCTCCTCACCGACACCTCCGACCCCTTCCCAAACCCCAACTTCCTCAACCCAAACCCCCACTATCCACAGTAACTTAATCCGAGAGGCAGTACGAAAAATCCAGCCACAAAGATCCCGTACCCCAACTCCCACAACCATGACCTACCCAACAACTCCCCTTCACCCTATCTCTCCCGTCGACCCTCACTTGGCCACACTGCGGACGGCAGCAGCCCGCATTAGGGCCCAAGAGGGCCGCGACCCATCTCCGACTCCCACTATACCACACCAAGTCCCATCCTTAACATTCCTCCGTCAAACCCTGGCCCGTTATCCCTCTCCGGAACCCTTATTCTCAAAATATTCCCCCTCTTCACGACCCCAAACCCCCGAAATCCCGCCCTTAATGTCCCTAAAAATCCCTAAGCCCCGCAACCTCCTTTAAACTTTCCTTTCTTCTTCCTTTCTCTTCCTTCTCTTCTATTTACTATTTCTTCTAAACTCCCTCTTCTTTCCGTCAAAATTCTCTTTTTGCCCGTCTCTTGCTAGTTTTTTATCCGACTTCGAAAAGGAGGAGGATACTCAATTCGATTAGTATATATTTTTTTTATAATTTTTTTTTCCTGGCTTTGTTCACCGATTACTCCGAGATGAATGGACCAATCGGAATGAAACTTTTTGCATCTTGTACAGTACAACTCACCATTGGTCCCGTAAGAAAAATATTTTGCATTTTTTTATTCCTAACGACTATTTTTTCTAAATGTAAGTTCGCCGATTACTCCGAAACGGATGGACCAATCGGAACGAAACTTCTTGCTTCTGGTAGAGTATGTATCCCGATTGATCCCGTTAAAAAATCATTTTGCATTTTTTCATTCCTAACGACTTCTTTTTCTAAATGTATGTTCGCCAATTATTCCGAGACGGATGAAATAATCGGAACGAAACCTTTTGTATCTTATAAAGTATGTGTCCCGAGTGGTCCCGTTAAAAAACATTTTATATTTTTTCATTCCGAACGCTTTTTATTGCAGAGAAACGTACTATTTCGCCGATTACTCCGAGACGGATAGACCAATCGGAACGAAACTTCGTGCATCTTGTAGAGTATATCTCCCTCTTGGTCCCGTCAGAAAGGCATTTTGCATCTTTTCATTGCTAACGATTTTTTTGCAAGAACGTAATGCTGCATTTATACTTTTCACCGATTACCGCGAGACGGATAGACCAGTCGGATCGGAAATTTTGCATTTTGTAGAGTATATCTTCCAATTGGTCCTGCAAAAAAATTTTTGTATTTTTTCATTCCTAACGACTTTTATCGCAAAATACGCAATACTTCATTTATATCTTCCGGTATATGCTGCAGGGAATGTACCGATAGCGATGAAACCTGTCACATTTAGTAGGAGGTATATCCGTAATGATCACACTTGCAAAAATGTATGAAATTTGTTGTTTATTAACAACTTAAATGCGGCCAATTTTTTTTCGGTTTATGGTTATTAGCTAAACAACAGAAATCTAAAATCACGTTACACTATCCTACAAATACTACTGGTTCCACTAAAAAGTGTGAAATAAAATAATTTTTAACAAAAAAACATCCCACTTCGAAATGCACTAAAAAGCGTAAAATCATTTCTATTTCATTTATACCAATATTCCATAACTATTAATAATATCTACTTAATCGTTAAATGGGATACCAAACACATTTCAAAGTTTTCGGAGGCGGCGCAAAATTAAAAATAACCGAACAAACGATGCTGCCAATAACGATTTGATTGCGGCATGGCAAACTTGGTAATTAATAAGTCGTAAGAGAAAAATTATAGATCCGGCTGAAAACATTTGTAATTGTAACGATTGTATGAGAAATTGGCAGCACTCCTGATGTACATGCACTATACTGCAGTTCGCAAGAGACCATACTTAACTCGCGCCACTCACTAGGTCTAGAGAGATTTTTAATAACGTGTGTTATTCCCCTCTACACCTTGCTTCTTATTATACTTTGCGATCATATAAATGGTAGGCAGAAATATATGACGTACGATAACTGATAACCGGTATTGTAAAGTTTCACGATACAATGAAATTCCTATTATTTGTCGCAAAAAAACGATGTGAACGCAAAGTAAGAAGCAAGCTGTAAAGGGGAATCACACGCACTACTAAAAATCTCTCTAGACCTCAGTAGGTCACTAGCTGCGCGAGTTAAGTGCGGTCACTCGTGAACTGTAGTATAGTTAATTCGCAATGGGTTTGTTGATTTCCGTTGAATATTGTTTACTTGAAATTATCAAATGGGTGATTTGTCATAAATTGCCGACGCCGGAGTTAGAAATCTTCCTAGTAGAGGAAAAGTTTTTAATTTTGCGCCGCCTCCGGAGACTTTGAAATGTATTTGGTATCCCATTTAACGATTAAGTAGATATTATTAATAGTTATGGAATATTGATATAAATGAAATAGAAATTATTTTACGCTTTTTAGTGCATTTCGAAGTCGGATGTTTTTTTTGTTAAAAATTATTTTATACCCTCCCTTTTGTTTCTATCTCTTTTTTATTCCTCTCTTCGCTGTCCTTTTAATCTTCCCTTCCTTTTTTTTCTGTCTGCCTTTCCGTCCCATACAACCCCCCCCCCCCCCCTCCAAAATCACACCCATCCCATTAACTAAACCCTACCCTTGAAGATGACGACCAATTATTTAAATTATTATTTCGGACGACTAACCAACACTGAGACAGTCGGACGGACGAAGTGACAACGACGAAAACTCCCCTTCCAAACATTCTAATAAAATTAATACCAACTATCATCCTCCCTTAATCCGCAAAAAAAAAGAACTCAACACAACAATCATTAACAACCCAAGACAGGTAAAATCATGTAATAATCTCTCCACCCAATATTTAGATTCTAGAATACCAACATTTGTTGCTAGGATAAGGAAAACTGCCAAAACCTTATCAGTATCCACAACCAATAAATGTACATTTACAATGTCAACAACATACATAACAAATCAACATATAAATGTTGATATAAATAATATATAAATTCATAAAAATAAAAAACAGTGTATAAAATAATTATATCTTCAGGTCCTCTTCAGTTTCTCTTCAGATCCTCTTCAGTTCTTCTTCAGTTCCTCTTCACGGCTTGACCCCAGCCTGCTGCAAATTATAAATATTATGCATATGTATAAATGTTTATGTACATATGTACATTCTCGCTAGAGGGCAGTGCTAAAGCTGCCGTAGGCCGTAGAGAAAGAAAAAAGATTTGGAGCACGGTTTCGAGCAGTTTACAGTTCAGACGGTCTCTGTCTTCCCATATAAATACGTACAACTATTGGCCTTGCATGAAGTATGTTCCTAATCATACACTGAATCGGGCATAGATGGATTGCTCGCTATGAGAATGCGACGACAGCCGCCGATCGGCGTCGTGCATCACGGGCCCCCATCGCGATAGCCTCCCCACTCCCGCGAGCGAGGCTATAAGTAGGATCGATCGACACGCGGATCGATGAGTTGCCTCGGGGCCTCGGCCCCGAGCAGACCTCCTAGGAGGTCGGACCGGAGCAGCGGTAGGCTCGGCGTCGTGGTTTGTCCCGACGACGAGTTCACCGGCAGTCGGACCGTGACGTACGTCACGAGCTGGCACCTCCCAATCGGTCCAGCAGCCGAAGGTGCCTAGCTTCGTCAATCCCGAGGTTTGACCCAGGATGACCAAACTAGTGCGGGCCCGTAACATCCGCCGGTTTGTCCGCGGGGTTCCAGGCGCTAGCTTACACGGCACCGCATCTGGCCTATGGCAACCGATTCCGTCCCGTACCGAGGTTTGACCCAGGGCGAGCCAGGATTGGTCGTCGCCTCGTTCACTGCTAGCGCGCTCTCACTCCGCGCCGTAGCCTGTAAGACCGCGTAGCGACAGCTACGACCTGCAATAGCTCTTAAGACCGCGTAGCGACAGCTACGACCTGCGTTAGCTTGTAAGACCGCGCGACTCATGTGACGGGCCGGGTCCCGATCGTAGTTCGTAAGCCAATGTACACCTAGGTTAAGTGCGACACGGCTCCATCGCCCTCTTACCGGTAGCTTATTTTCTGTTGTAGCGAGAACGGCAGGAGATACCGCCAACACCACCTACGGCGACCCCCGGGGCCGCGGCCGGCGGCCCACCGACCACCTTATAATTACCTACCTTACTTTTGATTTTGAATAAATATCTCTATTTTTGCTACTAACACCGACTCGTTATTTCACCGAACCTGTTCCCAAGCGAGCCCTGGCACGGGGACTCCGACCGCGGTGCGCAACGCCGTGCGCACCGACCACACCGCCCCGTTACAAGAAAGCGAAAGAGAAGAGAAAGATTGAAAAAGATGTGTTTGGATTAGATTTATTTATCCAACAAGTGAGTTTATGGCAGTGAATAAAAAAGGCATGAAGGTACTTGCGAGTACATACGTAAGTACATGTGTTTCAAGGTTATGATTATATATGTAATATAATACAAAACTAACCTCTTCCTGTTTCAACGTGATTCTTCCTCAGCAGTCCAAAAGTTATCCACTGTTTCATGCTGAGGATTTCGAGGACCTCTTCTTTTACTTCGCACACTTTCCTTAGCAGTGCGAAGCGCCGCTTTCAAGTGTTCCGCTACATCTTTGCGGGACGGCCTGAGGAAGTGGCTATTCCGGAGCACGGTACCTAAAAATGAAATGTAAGCATATAATATGAATACTGAATACCATATGAAGTAATAGTATCACAATTATATAAACAGTGATTCTTACCGTGTATAGCACGAACAATTCTTGTCTCCCAAAGTGCAAGATTGTTATCTTCGCGGCCCAACCAGGAATAAGATGTTAGCAAGCAGTCACTCACTATTTCTTTAAAAGAGAGGGTGACTGCTTCCTTCAGGTTGAAGCCGCCCACGTACTCCAAATAATGTACCTAAACAAGGTAAGTAACAACTGACACAAACATTTGTTACATAAAGATAAATAAAATGAGACTTCTGTTTCACTTACAACTTCCCTGTAGCTGTCTTCATCAATATTTTGGAATTCCGTCATTCCAGCCAGCGATGAAATTGGTAGAAACGCTGGCTTTGACGGAATTCCATGATGCTGGTGCAGCAGCTGCTGCTGCTTCGCCACCTTCTCCAATAATGAATGGGTATTCCTATAAAGATAAATGATAATTATATATACTTTAATAACATGCAATCAATACTTACGTCACCATGGACTCCAGGTTGCCAGTTTTTGTATATAGATCCCTGTAAACATTAATATTTGTAAGAAAATGTCCTTAAACATGTAACAAATTGAGGAATATATTCTTATTCCCAATATTGTATAGAAAAAGAATGAACATGCAACTTACCTTATTTGTAAATTTGTAGGTTCCGTACCTTGCTGTATCTCTGGTTCAAGCCTGCTCTCCGCTGCATCTGGAATATGAAAACTTTGCGTTGGTGGTGCATATACTGTTGAAGGTGGCCTGTATGTGTTTGGTGGTGTGTGTGGCGAGTATATGTTTATGTTTGGTGGTGTGTATGTGCTTGTGTATGGCGAGTATGTGTCTAGTGGTGTGTATGTGTTCGTGTGTTCGTGTTCTCTATAATTAGATAGAACTTTATCGTCCACGCCCTCCAAGGTAGCCCTCAGGTCTGTTATGTCCTCGACGATACTCCCGGGGGCCACCTTTAAACGCTTTCGCGGTTCTTCGTCGGAGGACGTGGTTTGATACCGGGCCGGCTTGTTGGCCATCCTCTTCGGACGGTGTTCCATTTCCATCTGTAATAAATGAATATTTGAAGAAAATTTAAAATATGTATACATTCATATCCGCGATACATGTAATTGCAATGAATAAAAGTCATACTTACATTTGAATTCATCATTGGCAATTGCACTTCTCTCCTGTAGTCCCTATAAAGAAATTGAAAAAAAAATCGCAGTAAAATGTATCCGAATTTCGCAGTCTGTACCGTCTCCGACGAGCCTTAGAACGGACAACGATCATCTGTGCGGTCGTTCCGTTATAAAACAAAAGACGATCCATCAATTTTCGCGGGAGGTATTTACATTGGTTGGAGAAATCAACGTGACGGAAATTCGCATCCAATGAACGCGTTTCCCGCAAAAACTGATACCAGAGACAGCGTTTAACCGTTTTATATCATTCGCTTTGTGTCGCTGAACGAACGAGAGTGCAGTGCAACAGGCGTCTTATTCGTATCGCATATTAATTAATATAAATTATTCACATATTTTATTTACTATTATAACTACTAACCACCATTTTTCTATTATCTACTAACCATTTTTTCCACTTTTAAATTATATTCATTTTTTTCATATATTAACCACAAATTATTTTTACTTACATTTATTTTTTCATATACATATATTTACATTTCTATTCCTAACATACATTTAATTTAATTAGTAATTTTAATTATGAGTTCCTTTAATTTTAAGTTATCAGTGTCGAGGAAACCGATATTTAAAATATCATCGACCAGACAGAGACGCATAAGGAATGAGGTAGGATCCAATAGTGTTGTCCCTTCGTTGGCTTCTCCTTCTTCTTGTATTCAAGAGATCAATGCCTCTGTTAATCCGGCGGATGTTCCTTCATCCTCAACAGATTACGCAGATGGTATTGATGCCATCCATGGTGTAGATGTGGATGACAACTCTTCTTCCTCTTCTTCTTCTTTGTCTTCTTTGTCTTCTTCAGTGTTGTGTAGTTCTGAGGCGGTTCCTGAAACTTCATTTCAGGAAAGTTTGGCTTCATATTGTGTTGATAACAATATTAATCATGTTCAGGGTAACAATTTACTTACCCTTGTTCGAACCCATAGCTGCTTCAGCCATCTACCCAAGGATATTAGGACTGTCCTGCGTACTCCACGAACTTGTGTTCCAACATATGTTGTAGAACCGGGGGAGTATGTTCATTTTGATGTCGAAGCTGAAATTGTTAAATATATCAGGAATGCTTCTTTTTCACCAGATTGGGAATTAGAATTAGATTTCAACACAGATGGATGTGCTTTAGATAGAGCGGGAACAATCCATCTGTGGCCATATCAGTGTATGATTAGGAACATACCTGATGCAAGGTCAATAGTTGTCGGCATTTATAGAGGACTAGCTGCGTTACCCGGCTCTGCCCGGGAATTTTAATCAACTATTATTATCCCTACTTCCTTATTCCTATCCCTACTTCCCTGTCCCTATTCCTACTAATATATAAAAGTGAAAGTGTCTGATCGCTTGTTCCTCTTCACGTTTATATGGCTAAACTCATTTTATTTTAATATAAATAAATTCTCACTCGTGTTTGGAGAATACATTTGTCAATATAAAACACAATATATTATGTTACTAATATATGTAATGTTGCGTGTGGATTATGATATTTAGGGATTTTTAGGATGTTGAAGAACGCGGGTAAGGTACCCGTGGGGCGCTAAAGCACCCTGCTCGCAAGGTGCGAAATGAATTTAACAAAACACTATTTACTGTTGTTTGAATATTGTTAAGTCCAACTCTTTATTAAAATGTCCTGATTTTAAGATTTCAAATTATGCCAAATTACGACTTGAGAACAACTTGTCTGATTCAACCGACGAAATCATTTTGAACGTTCTACGCTTGGCGGAGGAGATCTTCGCGCGTCGTCGGTCGATTCCCCTTCCTTGATGGATCCTGGATCCTCCCTCAGGATCATCCCTCGTCCAATGGTGGAGGAGTGAAAGTGGAGGCGCTCCGTCAAGACGGTAGAACGTTGCAGCGCACATGTGCTACGAGAAAGCGTGGGACCCGGAGAAAATAGGAAACGACAAGACCTTGTACTTGCCAAAAGGCAACTCTTGAGGAAATTTACGACCCTCTTAGAGTGCATGAAAAGACAGGATATCGAAAAAGACTTCGTTACTTTTAAGGACCGTTCGTGACTTAGTCGAAAACAACGAATTGGCTATGGTCTATCATAAATTAGTCTTTTAGGTATTTTAGAAGTGAAACTATTCCATTCTCTGGATTTCCGGCCTTCTCTCAGCTCGATCACCCATGTCGAGGGGTTTACAATTTAGGCTTTTGTCTATTTATATAAGTGTACAGTCGCGCAGATAGTGTTTGAATTTCGCTCCTGATTTATAATCATCGATACAAAAGGTCCTCGCCTGACACTCGAGACATATCGATACCACAGACTATCGATAAATATTCCCATGGCAATGTCGCCATACCACTCTAAACATATTCACGTGATACGTTTCACGTTACAGTAATATAAGCATATGCAATAGCAACCCGTGTGGCACCCACTTCCCTATATTTTGAAAATAAAATACAATATTTTTGAAAAAAGAATATGTTTTAGATCAAAATTTTATAAGGTTTAAAAGGCTCTATTGAATGGTCATATCCATTTGACCTTGAGTGGGGAGAGTCAAGTTTACGTCAAGATCAACCAAATTTTTTTAAATAACTTCATAAACAGATGGCAAAGAAAAGGGAGATGAAGGTGAACGATCAAGAAATCGATTTCATATGTACATAAATACACATATTATGTATCGCGCATGACAAAAAACAATGCATCGATAATAGTACCTCATGGGTGATGTGGAAATCTATTATTACGGTTGTCGCCCTAATGCGCCACGCGTGATTCATATGTATGATATACGCTTGAGGTTACGCAAGCAGTATGGTCGCCGTGGGGGACAAGACACGCGGCGCGGGAAAGGAGGCGTGACATCTGAAAATCGGCCGAGAAGAGCAGTTAATTCCGAAGCCTGATCTATAACATATTTGAAGCTCACGGAAATCTGTTTTTTTTATTTTTTGGAAAACAAAAGGTAGCCTATGTCCTTGCTAATGATGCAATCAATCTCCTTCCCAAGTTTTATCGAAATCTGGTCAGCGGTTTAGGCGTGAAAAGGTAACAAACAGACAGACAGACAGACAGACAGAGTTACTTCCGCATTTATAATATTAGTATGGATTGCAAAAGCCTACTGATCCGAATAGGCTTTTCAAAATGTTCATCATGAACATTACCCATATGCTTTCCAACGGTGGTGTAGATCTTGATGGTACTAAGGTACCAATATAATTAAGATGCTTTATTGCTGATGCACCAGCAAGAGCTTTTATCCTCAACCACCGTGGCCATACATCCAGCCGGCCCTGTTCCAAATGCAAAGTGTCTGGTACGCACAGCGAAGGTAGATATGTCTTCAATGGCATAAAGCATCTGCTTAGGACTGACAACCAATACTCTCAATGTGTAGATGAGGACCATCATAAAGAAGGTTGCACTCCACGTGTGCGGCCTTCCCTTCCATTCCTGATACCATTTCTTCGCGGACCCAGTTAATGCATGTATTGCCGAACACAATCGTTGTTGCACAGATACACTAGTTGTTATCTCCTCCACGAGATTGCACCATACAGTCGCGTCATCGCCTAACTCGCTACCACTGAATTCAGGTAATACTTCCAACAAAGGCGGGTTCGCTGGGGCTACCGCGGAGGTGCTCGCGATTGCTGGTAAGGGCTGGTTTCCCATTTTTTCCAACACTTGTCGAACAATGTCCTCGACACTAGGCAATGCACTATTATTTTCTGCCATCTTAGCGCGGTTTTTATTAACAACACAAAAACTAGCAAACTAATACAAGATAAACCTCACAGACCCGCGCGTTTGATTCGCTGTATCCCACTTCTGATGTTAGAAGATCACGACCGATTAGGGGTTCTCGGGTAAGTGCCTTGTCTTTTGACACAGTCCTCTTGCCAGAGGGCCCCCGGACCCTCCCCACTCCGTGGCGAGATCCTTTATTTCAAATCCTTATCTTTCTGCACGCGCCATGCAGCACCACGACTTCGGGTCATCGGCCACACGCGCGTTCCTTCGAGAATCGGCGATCGAACTATCTATCGCCGTTCCATAAACAAAACATCCGCGACTCTTAGAATTCGTCGCACCTCAAGTATCAACTACCGCCGGCCCAAGTCCGATGAAAGACATATGGCTCGGGGTATCGATAGCCTAAAGAATCCTAAGAAATGTGTCAATGTGCCACGTGTCAACCCTTGAACACGTGCTGACGCTAACATGTAATATACATTTAACAACAATGTCATTACTATGTTACGCCCCGGCGGAAAATTTGAAATTTATCCGCCTTGCGTCCCTTATCAAGCCCTTTTGGGTTACGAGAGTATCTCATGTCAGGGTCGTGAGGTGGGTGTTTCACTTTTCCGCCAATCTTCTCATTCTTCCTCGACCCTGTACATTCTTGTCAAGCCTTTGAGGTTACGAGGATTTCTCATGCAAGGGTGTACAAGGAAGAGTTTGAGTTTAATACTTTTCTATTTTTGACTTCTTCTATTGCTTTCTCTTCTTTATCTGCTCTACCCTGGAATCGTGTATCTTGTCAAGCCCTTCGGGGTTCCGAGAATTTCTCATGCGAGGTACACGAGGAAAGGTCGTCTCTATTTCCTTCTTTATAATAGTTTACGTGACCCTCCTTGAAACTATTGTCGCAAACCATAGGAATACAATACAGTTTAATATAACGCACAAAAACTCGGGTTTAGCTCGAGAGAGAGAGAGTCGTAAGCATAACACCAGCGCTACGCAGTTAGCCAGTGCTTCGCATTTCGGAAATTTCCCTTGCTAACTGCGTAGAAACGGGAAAACCGTAATAACTTCTTTGTTAAGAAAACTCTTTCTCTCTATATTGCACAAAGCGTTAGCCGGTCCAACCAGGATCATTATTACCTGATCGGAATGATAGTGTGAAAGAGTGGATGGATGAATATGTATTTAATCGATGAAACTAAGGAATGAGAACCCTTATAACGTCAAACGTCGCGAGCGTTCGACCGCCGTTCGAAAATCAAGGGTCGTTCAAAGCAATAAACACTATTGTATTAGAAATTCTAAGAATTGCCTAGCGACAACGGCAGATTTTGAACAAAGGAACGTTCTCGAAGGAATGTTTAAATTCATAGAAATCGAAATGCCGAATCCACCGAAATGATTATGCGAATAGATTGTTTGATGAATGCATAATTTGCCACGGCATTACGATTATCGTAAGCGCATCGTCCGCTTTTATGCTGTTAAAATTGACCATCTTCGTTACAAACCAGGGAAGCAAATAACTTGATCCTGTTAAGGGAGAATATACGGATGACGGTTTCATTTATTAAAACTATATATATTTTGATCTCAAATCTTATTCTATATTTCAACCAAATCAATAGTATTGTTGCGACGGTGAGAAGTTCCCGCTCTTTCGACGCATCGACCGCTTCTTGATATATCGAAAGAGCCATCGACTGCTCCGTCCGAAGCTGTCGTCGAATCGTAACGTGAAGCTATCCCTTGTTTCGAGCTGAAACACATCACCGGATGCTTGAAGTCTCTTAGACAACCGTGCGTCTTTTGAATATCAGATTGTATCGGGAAGCCGTCCTGTACGGATCTATTGCTAAACCACTTGTGTAACTGAAATATAGACAGCCTAGTTTGCTCCTGGTGTATTCATTTAACTATGGAAAGCGCGAGCTCCACTCCCCGGCGCAACAGTATTTAAGAATTAATCATTCAATAATCAACCAAATCGATCATTTAATAACTATACATATAAAAGAAATACTGCGTAGTTTCTGATAACCGTTGAAACTATCATGGCGACGAAGTAGAAGGAAGAAGGAACACCAAAGAAAGGGGATGAAAGATCTTCGTCTAGCTCGCGCGTCTTAACCAATCACCGGGCACGCGACACTCCCGACAACGCACTACGATTCGTCAAACCGTCCCCTTTAAGGACGATGATCGCGCGACGGGCCCTTCGACCGTCGATCTCGCGAAAAATTCCTCACTCTTGATCGATCAATCATTAGGTACGTGATCGGGAGCCCGTGTGTCCGAGAGACAGAGTTGTTCGGAAATTGTGATAGTTTTCCTCTGCGGTAAAGACCTCCGCGTAGCGATACAGAGTGCCGTGGTAGTTGAAATCGTCCGTTTCTTAATAAGGATTTATAGACGCGCACGTAAAACCTTCCTTCTACCTAAATTCTCTATCGTTTCTTTCTGATTTTAAATCGTTTTCTCGCGTAGTCATCGTATTAACTTCAATTCGTGTAAATATATATACTTTTTCGATTCGATATTCGGTTGTCTCTCGTCGACGTACTCGTCCGAATAATCCGTTTTCCGCCGCGACAAGTGCAGTGATCGAAAATCTTACCGTTCTTTGGTGTTCCAGATCATCAAGCGAATACACATAGCGAACTACAAGCGAATATAAATCTTGTACTTTATTATACAGCGTATCGGTAAGTCGATCTTAAAACATTTTTCGAACACGACGTTTACACATTGGCAAAACGGGCGATCTAGTCCAGCCCTTCAGGGATACGAGAGTATCTCAGGTCAGATCTTTCCATCAAACGAGGTATCGACTAAAAATCGATTTATTTTTCGATTATTGCGATTTCGTTTTCCATTTCTTGTACTATCAAAGGGGCACCTTAGTCCAGCCCTTTCGAGGGTTACGAGAGTACCTCAGGCTGGGGCGCACCCTCACGGGCGAAAATCTGCCAATTTCACGTTAATTCAAATTTTGATTGAAGGAAAGCGAAATAATAATCATCTCGCGCGACCGGTATATTACTCATAGGGTTTCAATTGTGATATCAGAGCGTTTGCATATTATTATATTTTTGTTAATTAATACTAAGCATCTTTACCTTTGTTAAAACTTGCATGAACTGGTATTTTCAATAGTAACAAGTTTTCCAAATTAATTCAGATCTCAGTTTTGGCATTTCTTGTATTTTGTTATTCATTTGACTTTTTCATTCAAAATTAAACCAGTTTCATTTACTTAAACAGTTTCAAAATTTATTTTAAACACACCTAACACTTTTCAGTTAAAACACGCCTACCAACGTATACAGATTCAAGGAGGGACCTGTACGGGACCTAAAGAGTTGAACGAACCTAACGAAAGACTAATAAGCTAAATTCTAATCTAACATCTCATTAAATTTGTCTTTCGTCTTTTAATTGTCGAGAGCGCTGACCCGCTCAAGACTAATGGCAGCGATACCAACCATCACGTCAGAGTACGGGAGAAAAAATAGGGAATTGTATTTCAACTATCAAATTGAAATTCATTCCTTAGTAACTATACTTTTCTTTTTCTTTCCTTTTTACGTTGCGCCGTCGCACGCGCAACGTAACAATTACTATATCTACATGAGATATAATGTAATATACATGTAATAACAATTCCATTATTACTATATCTATATCAGATATAACGCAATACACATTTATTTACAATATAATTGTACTAAATCTACATCAGATGTGTAATATATATTTAATAACAATGTCATTATTACTATATCTACATGAGATATAATGTAATATGCATTTAATGACATTGTTACGAAATCTACATCAGATATGCAATATATATTTAATAACAAAGTCATTATTACTATATCTACATGAGATAGCATGCAATATACATTTAATAACAATATAAATGTCATTAAATCTACATTAGATATTGTTTGAAATTCGAGTTCGAGAGTTTTGTCGTGATCGAGTAGCCGGTTCGGTTCGTAAGGGTTGGCGGTGAGACGGTAAATAAGACGAACTTGAAAATCTGAACAATCACAAACGTATATTTACAGTAACTATATACACTATGTACAGGTTTTGTTCGTTGAACGATGTGATAACGCACAGAGCTTGAGTTTGAAATACAATTCGCACGTGTCGCGTTGAATCGAGCTCGAGCCGAGATGTATTAAAACCACGTGTTGCGTCGACACGTGGTCACCACAGAATTATATTAATTCTGTGGATTTCGCGAGATTGTAGACACACGCGTACGCGTAGGCCGTTGGCACTGCAACGTGGTGTTATTATCGAGATTGTACAATTTGACCTTGAGTAATTGCCAAGGAAAACTATTTTCGATTACACACGTGGTTTGCTGTACAAGACTCAAAACGTTAATGGCCGCTCAACCAGCTTCGTCGCAGCGAGAACCGTTGGCTTTCTTCTCGCTGACGTAACGCGTGCTGATTGGTCGACCTGACCGGCATCCAAGGTGGCTGCCGGTCGCGCTGCAGAGTGCTGCCGCGGTCCGCGTGAAGGCGGTAGAAATTACATTTTCGAACATTCCGCCCGCCATCAGCAGCTCGTAGAAGATGGTGATGAGCTCGTATCTGTGACAGGAAGTAAAGCCAACTTCGCAATTGGCCGAGTTAGAGTTGTGGTGGCCATCTTGATCGTGACGACCCTCGTCAGTCCATTTGGTCCAGGGTGAACTGCGAGCACTCGAGCAAGAGGCCACTTGCATGGTGGGAAGCGTTCGTCGGTCAGCAGCACCAGAGATCTAACGTTGATGTTGTTGGAAGGGTGATGCCACTTCGAGATCGATTGCATTTGTTGGAGGTGTTGAGATGACCAACGCTTCCAGAATTGTTGTAGCTTCTGCTGGATGAGATGCCACCTGGCTCTCGGTGAGAGTTGAGCTTGTTCGACAGATGGTTCAGGCAGTGTCGAGATTGGTGTTCCAATGAGGAAGTGTGTTGGTGTCAGCACTGAGAGATCGTCGGGGTCGTCCGTGAGAGGCTCCAGTCGTCGTGAATTGAGCGTTGCTTCAATCTGATTTAGAAGAGTAGTATATTCTTTATAGGTGAGCAAAGTGTCATTCACCGTTCGTCGTAGAGGGTACTTGACGGATTTGACCACCGCCTCCCACTTTCCTCCCATGTGCGGCGCTGCAGGCGGGTGAAAATCCAAGTTGTATGGTCGTTGACGAACAGCTTGGCCAATCGTTGATTGTCTTGAGTGCTCTCCACGAACATTGATTTCAGTGCTGAATCTGCTCCGATGAAGTTCGTCCCACAATCGGAGTAGATCGTGTGTGGAATCCCTCTTCGTGCTGCGAACCGTCGGTACGTTGCAATGAACCCATCCGCTGAATAATCGGTGACCATTTCAAGATGAACTGCAGACGTCGTCATGCAAACGAAGACACAGATCCAGCCTTTCTGTGTCTTTGCACCTCGCCCCTTCCACGTCTTGAGGGTGATTAGACCGGCATAGTCTACGTAGTCTACGCCGGTCTGAGAAAACGGGTGTGAGGGTGTAACCCGAGAGAGAGGTAGTTGGCCCATCAGTTGATGGGCACGGATCTCCCTCTGCCGAGCACACACAACACACCGCAAGATGTGCGATTTAACTGGAGCTCGTCCACCGATCATCCAGTATGTCTGTCTGATGTGAGCGAGTGTGAGTTGTGTCCCTCCATGAAGCGTTGCTTTGTGGGAGTGATCTACAATCAATTCAGACAGACGTGAATGACGTGGAAGTATGGCTGGGTGTTTACCTTGGTAGGTCAGCGGTGCGTTGCAAAATCGTCCTCCAACTCGAATAACCCCTTGATCGTCGATGAAGGCAGTCAATCGGCTGAAGACATGCGATGATGGCAATGTTTGATTGTTGACCATCATCTTGAGCTCGTGTGCGAAGTAGGCTGATTGTGTGGCCTTGATACAGAAGATTTTGGCCCTTTCCAAATCAGCTGGCGAGTTCGAGATGCTAGTTGAAGATGGTGTCGATTTCTTCAGTTTGATGACGAATCTGAAACAAGCTGAGGTAATAGTAAAGAGTTTGTGTAGTGAAGAATATTTATGAATCAAGTCCCAGTGATATTCAATCTTTTGACACGTCAAGACGTGCGAGATTCCTGGCCGACACTCCTGCAGGCAAGTGTCGTCAGATGCGTGGCGTTGAACAGGTCATGATTCACGAGATTGCAGAAGCTATAGTGGTCCCCTCCACCATAGCTCGTGTTGTCCAAGCTGTGTTGTGGTTAAGCCTCGAGATGCGCAATCAGCAGGGTTTGATGTGCCAGGAACATACATCCAAGTTGCAGTTTGCGTTAATTCTTGAATTTGTGTTACACGATTCCTGACGTAATCTTTCCATCGTGATGCGTGAGATTTGATCCATGTAAATGTCACTTGAGAATCCGTCCACAGGTGTGTTGTAGCAATTTCGAGCGTGAGATTTGCTTGAACGTAATTCATTAGTTTCGCCAGCATCAGCGCTGCTGTGAGTTCGAGTCGGGGAATTGTAAGTTTCTTGAGAGGTGCGACCTTTGTCTTGGAGCACACCAGTGACGTCACCTTGTGATCTGTGGACGGAGTGATAACAGTAATGTAAATTACTGCTGCCATGGCGAGTTGGGAAGCATCAAAGAAGCCGTGGAGTTCCACTGTGGAGTTGCTGAAGGTGTTGAACCACCTGGGAGTTGAGAGCTTGGCCAAGCTTGTGGGATCTTCTCTGATTGGGTTCCATCGAGATGTGACTTGAGATCGCAGTGGGTCATCCCATTTGAGATTGTGCAGCCATAATTCTTGCAGGAGTACCTTCGCTCGAATAATGACTGGTGACACAAAGCCAAGCGGATCAAATATCTGTGCTACTTCAGATAATACAAGGCGTTTGGTGAAATTGAGATTGTGGTGAGATCTTGAAGTAAAAGTGAAACTATCGTTGACAGTATTCCATCGCAATCCGAGAATTTTGGTATTGCAGTCGTCTGGTGAGATTGAAGTGCTCTGTGATTGTTCACAGGGCACAAATGCTTTGAGCAGAGTGGCTTCGTTTGAGTGCCACTTTGCCAAAGGAAAACCGCCCGCGTTGCACAAGTCTTTTAGTTGAGAAGCAATTTCAATTAGTGAGTCGAGATGGTCTGCACCACCAAATAGGTCGTCGATGTACCTGGCGTGTTTGATTGATGGTACTGCCAGTAGGTAACGTTGACCCTCGTCCTCTGCAAGTTGCAACAGGGCTCTGACAGCGAGGAATGGTGCAGTCTTGGTACCGTAGGTAACCGTTGTGAGAGAGTATGGAACTTCATTTGATTCCTCATCAATCCAGAGTATCCTTTGGAGATTCCAATCGTCTTCGTGTACTCTTACTTGACGGTACATCTTGGTGATGTCCGTCGCGAAGATGCATTTGTGATGCCGAATCCACAGCAAAACGTCGGTGATGTTGAGCAAAAGATTTGCACCAGTGTGCATGATGTCGTTTACAGAGAGTCCAGTCGTTGTTGGACTTGAGCCATTGAAGACCATTCGCAGCTTCGTTGTTTCGCTGTCGGGCTTGAAAACTCCGTAATGTGGAAGATAGTAAATTGAAGAGTCGTTGGGCGAGATTGAAGAAGTCTTCTTCATGTGACCGATGTCCTCGTACTCCTTCATAAACCGCTGATATTACCTCACGGTACTCAGGATTTCGAGTGAGCTTGCTGAGCGTGCGTCGCAGGCAAGAGCCAGCTGTGCTGTAAGAAGTACCCAAGACTTTAGTATTTGATTTGAGAGGAATACGCACCACGTATCGCCCAGTGGGATCACGGCTGTGCGTTGCACGAAAGTGATCTTCACACTCTTGTTCGTCCGGTGTGAGTTGAGATGTGTTTTCCGTTGGAAGCTCCTCTTGAATCCAGAATTTCGTCAGCAATTCTCTCAGAGCAGCGTCGCTGTCTTGAGAGATTGGCGCATTAAATGATGAATAAGCACGAGTTTGAAGTGTGCTTACTGGTCCAATGACGAGCCATCCGAATATTGAGAGCTGGGCGACTGGCATTGATGGCGAAACTTTAACTACATTTGATTTTATAATTCGTCCATAATTGTCGGCACCGATGATGACGTCGATGGAGCTTGGCTTGTAAAACTCAGGATCTGCCAACTTGAGACGATTGAGATGTGGCCAGTCTTGCTGGGGTGCCTCAGAAGACGGCAAAATTGTGGTTAGAGTTCGCAACACATGAGCTTGTATTGAGATTGATGAGGTATTGTAAAGAGATTGTAAATGTTGTGATACAATACCTCGAGTTTGTGTTGATCTCTTGCCACCAATGCCAGTGATGGAGATTGAAGATTGAGTGCGTTGAAGTCCCAGCTGTTCGACGGGATCCTCAGAAACGAAGCTGAGCTCCGATCCGGAGCCGACGAGCAGCCTTGCATTGTAGATAGTAGATGATGTGATGACTTGTGCATTTGCTGTTGCTAGCAGCGTAATTTGGGCCTGCGTTGCAGCCACGCTTGGTCGTTGACCAGGTGTTGTAGCGGTTAGGGTGGATCGTTGATCCGTCGAGCTCGAGATTTGTGGTGTGACGACTGCACCAACCTTTTATTGGTTTTGTGTTGAGGACGACGTTGTCGCCTCATCCTTCTTCGTTGAAGTAGCATCCACCTTCGTCTGCGTTGCATCAAGGTGGAGGAACGAGTGATGTGGCTTTCCACAGTGCTTGCAGCGGTGCTGCGATTTACAGTTAGCAGTCGTGTGACGGCCGCAGCAAGGAACTAGATACCTCGTCAAGGATTGAAGGAATCGACAGCGAGGTAGTGGAAGAGAGAGATAGAGATAGAAGAATCATAGGAGAGAACACGTGCTAAGAAAATATTAAGACAGAGTTGTGAAGGAGAGACGAATAATTGACCTTAATTGTCGTTTCTCTCATTTACAGGTAACTTGTAAATTCTGTATATACTGTAACGACCCAGAGTGAGTACGTCATTGCACCGACTTGTAGGGAGAGCGGTTCCCTTAGAAGGTGACTCGTATTCTGTGTTAAAGGGATTATAGGTTCGTGTGGTGTGCGGTTAAGGAGTGAAATCCAAACACTAATGTGCTAGAAACCAAATGAAAATTTGTTTATTCAAGAATAAAAGGTAAGTGAATTGAAATATAATATAAAAGAAAATCGCTAGTATCACAATAAGTGCGGCTAGAAATTGGAATACAATAAGAAATTATAATTAGTTCGCCCTAGATTGGGAATACAATAAAAAACATGTAATTAGTAATTAATATATGTAAGTAGAAATTAATAATAAGTAATTCATTGTAATAATCGATAGCGCTAACGCAAATGCGGCGTGGTCTTTCTGTACAGTCAATACTCTGTTTGTTTTCAACAATGATTATGGAAACTAAATTTCCAGAGGTTTGTACTAAACTATCGGAGTCGAGTTAACCTTTCCTATAGGTCGCAATCGGTTTCTGGTTATACCAGAGCTGTGTTTCAGACGCAGGCCTTTCAAGGAGCTCCGCTCCTCGCTAGCTCATTACACTTGAAATGTTGGCTTAGCTTAAACACCTGTGCAACACGTTGCGTACCATGGATAGGAGGTCCACCTGACCCGTAGTGCTGTACGCCACCAGTGGAAGAGTAGAAATTAACTATAGCTCGCGCTCTATCGCTGCCTAAACAGTTCAGCGCAAGCTCTTCTCTACTGATCAGAGTGTTGTCTGTTTCAGACCGAGGTCTGAGAAGATCTGCGATGAAACTGTGCGGAACGCCTCTATTTATACTCAGATCTTGCTGAGTCGGCACTTTTTTTCCGCATAGAGTTCTTGGGGTAGCTGGGTTTTCCCCATCACGTGGTGGTCCAGCATCCCCCCTCTAGAATTCAACCCCACTATGTGTTCATTGGGGTTGCGCTGGCGCGTGCGCGGTCAGACGTCGATAATTTATCGGTAAACTGTTTTACCGTCTGACTTATCGACTAAACTTTTATCGATGAATTTAACAGACTCGGTTATCGACGAAAATGAAAATATTTATTACAAAAATTTTATACACTAAATATTAACAATAAAAATTAAATAAAATACTTTGTATGAAATATAAAAATTAAAGAAATGAAATAAAAAGATATTGTGTTTGATTATTGGGTCGTTACAACTTCCCCCGCGCGTTTGTCTCTTGTCCTCAAGAGACTATGATTTTGCCTTCTGAGATTGCACAGGGCGCAGCAGCACTTCTCCTCACCGTTTCTTGGAGAGGATGACAAAATTCCAAAATATCTTATGACTTTCCCGTGTTCTCGTCTTGGGTCATTCCTTTCTGAATTTCCATAAACTTTCCAGTTAAACTCTGGAATGTCTATTAAAATTAACCTCCACTGTGGTGGTGATGGTGGTGGTGGTGTTGGTGGTGGTGTTTCCTCCCTTAGCATTTCTTCTTGTGCTGTTATCTTTGAAATTTTGTATAAAAGAAATAATTAATAAATGAAATAAATCGTTGATGATGTAATTCTACCTCTTTAAATTGCTTTAAAGCTCTTCTTAGCTTTTTTAATCTTTCCCTTCGACCAGCGCGTCTCACCATTTTCGCTCTCTATGAATTGAATATAGCAGCGCGTGCGTAGCGTCGCTTTCAATATCTTTCTCTGTCGCTCTTTGTTTCTATCTCTTTCTATCTTTTTCCTATGTAACATGGCGGACTTGCGATTCTGCGCATTAATAGATTGAACGAAATAAAAATGTTTCGAACGAAAATGAAAATAAATGAACTCATTTATTTAAAAAAAACTGAATTATATTTATTGTTGTTGTTGTTATCCCTTTTTGTTTTTTTACATATATACTTGTAATCTAATTAAGAAATAAATTACAATTATAAATGATGAATGATTATTACAATGTTTGAACAATTCCATATTCGCCATTATGAAAAAAATGATATTTCTTAAACCAATAAAATTGGGTACAGAAGTGGCTAAAATAAATCCCATTAAGAATACGCTTTCTTCTTCCTCGTCCAAGGTTGTAATTTTGTTTCTACAATCGATACAGGCGACTGCGGGTTGTATGTTGCTCATTATTTTATGGCACATTATACAAGTTGTGTAATTAATATCGGTATTAACGAGGACGAAGCTATGAGAGCCCATATAACACCATTGGTGCTTTGCTTCTGGTACCATATTTACACCGCATTCGAAACCTATTCTTCCATATCTGCGTCCAAGACAATTGTTAAAAACTAGGTTGTAGTCTTTAATGCATACTGCATCTATTATATTTTGGCTTGTGCCTTGATTCTATAATAAAAGTAGATTATTTATTTATTTTTTTTTATTACTTTTTCAAAAATTTATGTCTATATTATGTTTTTACCTCGTTTGGGCGCATCTTTTAGTCGTATATGATTTTAATTTCCTTTCTCTTTTCTTATATATTTTTCCACAAGGATGACGCTTCTCGTTTTGCATTTTGCTTTTTTACGCAATATGGCGGTAGCTTTGAATTTTTGCTTGTGCGCATGCGCGTGATACGAAAATTACATAGATTGGTATATCGATTTTCATTTTTGATCTAAGTTGTAGATTGGCCGGTAGGCCCTCTTTAGTCTATCTTTGTGAACTATCCTAGTCTTTTTGGGACCTATCTGCAATTCTATGTTATTCTTTTCTATGTTTCTTAATACTTTGTATGGTCCGGTATATTCTTTTTGTAGTTTACTTCTTCTTGGTGGATTTAATAACATGACTTCTTCTCCTGTTTCATAATTAATTGGTCGTATCTTTTTATCATAATAGTATTTCTGTCTGTATTTTGATTGTTCTAGATTTAATTTTGCTGTTTGTCTAATTTTGTGTAAATTTTGTAATAGTTTATCTACATAATCTGGATATGTGTCTAATGTGTCAGTAGGTGTAAATTTTGAAGGTAGTCTTGCTTTTCTTCCATATACCAGTTCATGAGGTGTGAATTTTGTCCCCTCATGAACACTAGTGTTATAAGAAAACATTGCTTGTTGTAGCCATTCGTCCCAGTGTTCTTGTTTGGATATATAGTGTTTCAAGTACTCAACTAGAACGTGATGGCTTCTTTCCAGAGACCCGTTTGACTGAGGATGGAAGGATGATGTGCGGTACGTCTGGATATGGAAGATTTTAGCTAGCTTTTTAATAAGTGAGGATGTGAAGCATGTTCCCTGATCGGTGAGGATAGCTTTAGGACTGCCGAACTGGCATATAAATGAATTGGTGAATGCTCTTGCGACGTCCTCTGATGTAGCTGACACAAGTGGAACTGCGACGGAGTACTTGGTCAAGTTGTCCTGTATGGTGAGGATGTAACTGTATCCTTTTTGCGTCATAGGTAAGGGTCCAAGAATGTCCAGGGACACCTTATCGAATGCGTCTGAAGGAGTGTCTGTGATAACCATAGGCTCCTTATTCTTCATCCTTACTAGCTTAGTTCTTTGGCAGCTAATGCATGACCTAATATAGTCGGTAATTTCTTTTTTCATGTTTTTCCAATAGTACTTGTTCCTGATCCTGAGGTAAGTTTTTCTGATTCCTTTATGTCCTGCAACTGTGCTTTCATGATTTTCTTTAATTATATTTCTTCTTTCATCCTTAGGTGGAGTTTGGATTGTTCTTTTGCAGATGATGATGTTGATGTTTGAATCTGCAAAGATTACTTGAAGAATTGCTTTTAACCCTTGCTTATCTGGCATGCTGCATTCCTGGATTCTTTTTTGAATTAACATGTGATGAAGAGCTTTAATTTTGTGTGGTAAATTTTCTTTATAATCTATTAATACTCCAAAAATTAATTTATTTTTAATTTTATACTCTGTAATGTTGTTTTGGGGTTTAGGAATTTAATTTTTTCGTTTTCTATGAATTGTCTTGATTGCAAATCTTCTGGTTGTCCTTCCTTGTTAATGAATACTATTGTTGTACCTTTTTTCATCCATAGATGGTCTTCGGTTTCTTCAATTTTGAATGTGACTGGTCTATTGCTAATTATTTTTGGTTTAATCTGTTTAATCGTAGATGGTTGTTTAGGCTTTTCTTTTTTAATTTTGATAGGTGTGATAGGTGCTGATAATGTGTCACTTGAGGTTTCTTTTTCTATCTTTCTTTTTATTATAGGAGATTTTTCTCTTGTTCCTGAAGAAGAATCAATTCTGGGTGGTTCTCTGAAGATGTGTTTAGGCAATATCGTTTCTTCATTATAGTCTTCGATTTCGTCTCCAATTATTACAGGTTCTTGAGTTATAGGTCGTTTCTGTGGGATGATGTATTTCTTTTCTTGCGGTGGTTGATGTATTTCCACAGTGACTTGTTGCTCGTGGGGTTTTCTTTTCTTCTTGATCTCTTCAGAGGAGTATATCTTTGGGTTTGGATTCGTTCTCTTTCTTGATTTTGGTGGTTCTTCAGATACATCAGTTTCGTAATATTGAGACTCGTCTGAACTTGTATAGTCTTCTTTTATTCTTTTTCTTGCTGCATTTCCTTCTTGAGATGGGCTTCTCTCTCGTATTTTATCCTTTCGGTACCTTTTTCTTACTTCGACATCTGTGGAGTCATCTCGTGGTCGTGTTAAATGTTTGTGGCTGATTTTCCTTTTCTTAATTTCTCGTGAACTGGATGAGGTTGTTGGCCTTGGTCTTCTTGGATACTGATGTGTTTCTTTTTTCTTTTTAAATTCCCTAGATTCTGATGTTGTTGTTTGTCTAGGGCGAGTGGGATATTGGTGCCACTCCTTTATTTTTTTGTGCTCTTTTGATTCAGACGTGGTAGATTGTCTTGGGCGAGTGGGATATTGATGCCACTCTTTTTTCTTCTTGTGTTTTCCCGATTCCGAGGTGGTCGTTGTCTGTCTGGGGCGAGTGGGATATTGGTGCCACTCTTTCCTTTTCTTACGCTTCTTCTTTGACCCAGACGTGGATGAATGCAGCCTTTTCGCATTTATTTGTAGCGTGTTTATATCCTCGACAGGATTTCTTGACAGAGCATCAGCGTTTATATTCTGTCTGCCTGGTTTGTATTTAATCTCGTAATCATATTCGCTTAATTTTAATTTCCATCTCATAAGTCTCGATGTAGGATCTGAGAGACTGTTTAGCCATATCAAAGGTTTGTGATCAGTGATTAGATAGAATTTTCTGCCGAAAATATATGGTCTAAAGTGATTTATTGCGAATATCACAGCAAGTAGTTCTCTTTCTGTTGCGGAATATTGTGTTTCCGGCTTATTCATTACTCTTGACGCGTATGCTACCGGCTGATCTTTTCCTATCTCTCCTTGACTTAGGACAGCTCCTACTGCTGTTCCAGATGCATCAGTGGTTATATTAAATGGTCTCTCAAAGTCAGGATATTGTAGGATTGGCTCTTCGCATAGTACGTTTCTCAAGAATTCGAAAGCTTGCTGTTGTTGGCTGGACCATTCGAATTTTTGCTCTTTTTCTGTCAGGTCGGATAATGGTTTAGCTATTTTAGAGAAGTTTTTAATGAAACGTCTATAATATCCGCACAATCCTAGGAACTGTCTGATATTCTTGACAGTCTTCGGAACGGGGAATTTTTGGACTGCTTCAACCTTTGCTGGGTCAGGTTTTACACCGTCTTCTGTAATTATATGACCCAGGTATGCCACTTCTTTCTTTAGAAATTGGCATTTGTCGAGTTGCAAGCATAAGTTTGCTTCTCTAAGCTTTGCCATCATTCTGTTGACCTTTATTTCGTGTTCTCTTAATGAGCTTGCATAAATTACGATGTCATCGATAAACACGAATAGTTCCAGTCCTTGTAGTCCGTCTAGGACGTTGTTCATCAGGCGCTGGAACGTGGCTGCAGCATTTTTTAAACCAAAAGGCATTCTATTGAACTCGAAATGCCCGAATGGTGTTGAGAATGCTGTCTTATGCTTATCTTCCGGATGCATAAGTGTTTGATGAAAACTAGATTTTAAATCAAACACGGAGAAGTATTTTGCACTTCCTACTTGATCCAGGATATCAGTGATGTTTGGTAGTGGATAGGCATCGCTGATCGTTTTTTCATTTAGTTTTCGGAAGTCAATCACTAATCTCCAGCATTTGTTTCCCTTTGAATCTTGCTTATTTGGTACTATCCATAAAGGTGAGTTAAATGGTGACGAGGAATGCTTGATGATTCCTTTTCCCAGGAGATCATTTACTTGGTGATTGATTTCATCTTTCAACGCATGAGGATATCTGTATTGTTTAACATTTACAGGCACCTCATCCGTCGTGATGATCCTGTGGTATATTTTATTTGTTGCTGGAAGTTTATCTCCGTCTATATAAAATCTGTCAGCGTGCTCTTTTACTATATCCTCTACATTGGTGAGTTCTTCTTGATTTAAATGACCTGTTTGTAATATTTCAAGAATTTGCTGGGCTCGTTGAGGTTTTTGGTGAGTTGTTTCTTCATTTTGCGGTGCCTCTTCGTATTGTTGTATTTCGACTGTTGGCATATTAATTTCAATGTCTTCTGCTCCAACGTTGATTGCGTATAGGAACGCTATACCATCTCGATTAGTAACTACAGCGTTTCCCATATATATTTGTGGGTGAAGTTGTAATTTTGGGACAAAACCAGTTTTGATTTCAGTGTTTGATACTCTTATAGGTATCATGGTTTTTGTCCTGGATGGTATTACCACTGCTGGTTGCTTGAATGGTATTATGTTGTTGTTTACTATTAATATTGATTTAGCATAATTAATGCTGGCTCCACTGGTTTTAAAATATTCTGTACCTAAAATTCCATCTTGTTCAATCGGTAGTTCCTCGATGATGTGGAATATGGATTCTGTCTCCAGTATTCTTATTTTGATGTATCCTGTTGTATAAATAGAGCTTTTAGTGATTCCGTTCAGTTGGAATATTATATCTGTATTTATTACTATTTCTTTTGAAATTGCTTGTTTTTTAATTATATTAATATCTGATCCCGTGTCGACCATGAATAAGGCTTGCTGATGTTTGAAACTTTCGCTTACTAGCTCGACACTGGGAGACTTATTTATTTCTCCTAAGTTTAGGTACAAGTTTGCCTTTTTACGTACCTGTTGTACTTGAGGAGTTTGCTGGATTTTTTGGTTTCTGTTGCATTCTTGATATGCCTTTTTCCGGCATTCCTGAATTGTATGGCCTATGTTTTGGCAGAATTCACAAATTGGAGGTCTTGCTCGTGTCCAATTTTGACCTTGTCTCTGCGTAGGCTGGTTTCTGTAGGTTTGAGCTGGCTGCGCAAAGTTCTGAGGGACTCCCGGTCTTGCTGGTTGGTCCTTAAACCAACAGGTCTCCACGGTGTGCCCGGACCTCTGGCAGTGTTGGCAGTGTTTTGCCGTCCAGCGGGCCCTTGACATTGATTGTCCTTGGAATTGCTGACTGCAGCATATACTAGCATTATGCCCATATCCAAGGCAGTTTTCGCATTGATTGGTCATAGTGAATCCTTGTGATAACTTAGCCTTGGTCTGGCTTTCTAAATTCTCTGCCTCGGCTACAATTGCTGCACTAATTGCTTCATCGAGGCTGTTGAAATTCTGATTTTTCATTCGGTTATATACTTCTTGTTTCAAACCGGTAAGGAAAGCTTTTATTGTATTATTTTCCGAAGATCGGTTGTATCCTTCGATGTTATCTGGGAATTCTATTTCGTTGCAGCTCTTAATTTGTAATAGAAGTCCTGAGACGCGGCTGCCGTAGTCCACGACTGCCTCAGTTGGACCCTGTGCGATCCTTGCCATGTCGCCGCATAGCTGCATCGAAGTGAAGAGCGGTGCGAACCGTGATTTTATTACGGCAATCAGTTCCTCGATGGTGTCGTAGTCTCCGTTTAGTACCACTCTTGCTGCTTGTCCGTAGAATTTGTTCTTGATTAATTGTACCAACCCGTACTCAGCATTAGGAGAGATTATATTCTTCGTTTTGAAACAGCTCTTTGCAAACTGGTAGACTGGTATGTTGCGGCCGTTGAATGCTGGTGCGATGTCTGCTGCATCGCGAATACTGATCGGACGGCTTCCTTCTGTCGATCCGTTAGCTGATCCGCTGGCTGATGCGCTGGCTGGTTGATCGGCTGTTCCGTTTGGCATCTTGATTCTTGCTTATTAATATAGTATATATGTATGTGTATATGTATTATATATTTGTATTTTTTTTTTTTTTTTTTATTCCTGTATTTTATCTTTTATTTGTATTTGTCTGTTTCTAGGCTAACCATTAATGTCCGCAAAGATACGATATCGATAAATTTAACAGACTCGGTTATCGACGAAAATGAAAATATTTATTACAAAAATTTTATACACTAAATATTAACAATAAAAATTAAATAAAATACTTTGTATGAAATATAAAAATTAAAGAAATGAAATAAAAAGATATTGTGTTTGATTATTGGGTCGGTACATACTGTAAATAGTAACATCGGTTATAATATAAAACTCCTCTCATTTACAGAGAAACAAATTTGGTTTACTTATTCGAACAATCCCTAAACCCCACCGACAGAATTAAATATTATAAAACGACAATTTTCGTCACAAAATGAAATTAAAATTCGAGTTCAAGGCTGTGGCTTCCCCAAAGGATAATAGAACTACAGTGGTAGCCATAACCTCAATTACCACAGAACAAGGGGAAAAATATGCTATACCAGATGAACTCATCTATGCAGATCTTCATGAGGAGGTAAAAAAAACGGACGCTTTTAAGAAGGTAAGAGATTCATTAGAAAAAAGGCATGATGAGTTGAAAATATGGATAACGCTGTCAAAAGAATTGCAAAAGACATATTTGGATGATGAAGGAAATATCCAGTTTGGAGGAAAATATTTAAAACACATAATTCAAGAGAATACTAAAGAACACTCCGACTTGGCAAAGATATTGGAAAAATTAGTTGAAAAATCAGAAAAAAAAGAAGAAGAAAAAAATTTAAGACAAATTGCAGAGAAATTTGTATTAGAAAAATTTAATTATAAAACATCGAATGTTAGACAATGGTTAAACACATTCGAGAAAGAATGCGGAAGATTTGAAATACAAAAAGATGAAACCAAAATCGAATTATTGAGATTGTTTTTAGATGGAACTTGCCAAGACTTGTACACCTTGTAACGACCCAGAGTGAGTTCGTCACTGCACCGACTTGTCGGGAGAGCGGTTCCCTTAGAAGGCGACTCGTATTCTATGTGTTAGGGATTATAGGTTCGTGTGGTGTGCGGTTAAGGAGTGAAATCCAAACACTAATGTGCTAGAAACCGAATGAAAATATGTTTATTCAAAAATAAAAGGTAAGTGAGTTGAAATATAATATAAAAGAAAATCGCTAGTATCACAATAAGTGCGGCTAGAAATTGGAATACAATAAGAAATTATAATTAATTCGCCCTAGATTGGGAATACAATAGGAAATATGTAATTAGTAATTAATATATGTAAATAGAAATTAATGATTAATTATTAGTAAGAAATTGTAATAATTATTGATAGTAATCGATAGCGCTAACGCGAATGCGGCGTGGTCTTCTTATACAGTCAATACTCTGTTTGATTTTCAATAATGATTATGGAAACTAAATTCCAGAGGTTTGTGCTAGACTACTAGAATCCAGTTAACCCTTCCTATGGGTCGCAATCGGTTTCTGGTTATACCAGAGCTGTGTTAATCGCAGGCCGTTCAAGGAGCTCCGCTCCTCGCTAGCTCTTTACACTTGAGTGTTGGCTTAGCGTAACACCTGTGTAACACGTTGCGAACCGTGGATAGGAGGTCCACTGATCTGCAGTACTGCACGCCACCAGTGGAAGAGTAGGAAATAGCTGTAACTCGCGCTCTATCGCTGCCTAAACAGTTCAGCGCAAGCTCTTCTCTACTGATCAGAGTATTGTCTGTTTCAGACCGAGGTCTGAGAAGATCTGCCCAGAAACTGTGCGGAACGCCTCTATTTATACTCAGATTTTGCTGAGTCGGCACTTTTTTTCCGCATAGAGTTCTTGGGGTAGCTGGGTTTTCCCCATCCGTGGTGGTCCAGCATCCCCACTCTAGAATTCTACCCCACTATGTGTTCACTAGGGTTGCGCTGGCGCGTGCGCGGTCAGACGTCGATAATTTATCGGTAAACTGTTTTATCTTGTGAACGTTTATCGACTAAACTCTTATCGACGAATTCAACTAACTCGGTTATCGACGAAAATGAAAATGTTTATTACAAAAATTGTTATACAAATTAAGCGAAGTATTAACAATAAAAATTAAATAAAATACTCTGTATGAAGTATAAAAATTAATTACAATAAAGAAAATAAAATGAAAAAGATATTGTTTTTGATTATCGGGTCGTTACAACCTCTATAATAATAAAAGGAGAGCATGAAACCGATTGGCAGGGATGGAAACAGGCATTAATGGAAACCTTTTCAAGTAAAGGATGGAGTAGCAGAACATATGCTCATTACTTTAAGTACAAAGAAGGCTCACTAGTACAATATGCAATAAAGAAAGAACGACTATTATTAGAAATAAATAAGGACACGGACGCTGATACAATGATAGATAGGATAGCATTCGGTTTGCCAGAATTTATCAGAGAGAAAATTGACAGGGACGAAATGAAAGACACAAGAGATCTAATTAATGAATTACAAAAGCTTGAAGGGATAACAGATAAAAAGAAAATATTTAAAAAAGAAAATAAACCAGAACACAGAGTCAAAAATGAAGAAAAAAAAACCATGTAAAACATGTGAGAATATGGGTAAAGGTGTAAAATACCATCCAGAAGAAAAATGCTGGTTTAAAATAGAGAAAAAAGAGAAACCTAAAGCCATAGGAAGCAATTCAGTAATAGAAGTAAATCTAAGTACAGAAAAAAAAAACGAATAGTCATACCATTGATCAGACTTCAGGTGCTAGTTGAAAATAAGATAGAGATAATGGGAACATATGACCCAGGTTCCCAAGTATCCTTAATAAACGCGAAATGGATAAAGATAAAAGCTAATAGAGAAGATGTAAACAAAATATTCTTAAAGTCTGTCAATGGTGTGAATCATACAAATGGGTTGGTAAGAATAAAAATAAAAATATTTAATATAGAAAAAGAGGTAGATATATACTGTAACGTGGTGACACCTGTGCCCCCCCGTTACAATCGCTGCGCTTCTCCCACCTCAAATCCCACCTAGAAATGACCCTTAACCCTTCTAACACCTCACCCCTTTTTCCCGCCCGCCGGTGTCGGGCCGATGGAGGCGACGGACAAGAGACAACAGGGATCACCCGCAAGAAGGAGCTACGAGGCCGGCGACAGACCTCCCACCCTCCAGGAGAGGAAAAGCAACGCGGGACTTCGGAAAAAGAGACGAAGCGGCCCAGCAGCTGATACAAACGTCCACCTGGAGCCATCTGTCGCCGAGCCCGAAGACCTCAGTCCACCCGCCACGGCCAGGGATCCGCCAGCCCCATCGAACCCGAACACCGGCAGATCGATAATCGATAACCAATCTATCCCGTTGCCAGAAAAGGCCCCCTTCCTATTCCCCATCCCCTCCCCAAAATTCATCCCGCGACGGACCCGTCGTCGCGGCAGCGACGACGAGCCGTCATTGAGCCTTAGGCTATCTAATTAACCGTATATAGAGATTTTGAGAGCGTTATAGAGTGAGAGTATAGAGATTTTCGAGAGCAATTATAGAGACGATTCGGAGTGTACGAGTGTGTGGAGTTTGAAGTAAGTCCCTTTCGATACTAATTGTAAGAGTGTGAGTTTCGGCAACGGCGATCTTCGATTGCGAGCTTGTGTGTCCGCGTATCGCGCCGGTTATCCGTCGCCACGTTATTTTACGAACCCTCTTATCCAGCCCCTGTTACTCCCGTCCACAACATTCTCCTACGCGTAACGTATACGAACTTCCAGAAACCTCCCTCACCCTGAGATCTTCCCTAACCCTCGAAAATCCTCCTTGCGTACTCCCCCGCGAGGTTGTAAGGACGTAAGTGCCACGAGTCCCATCCCCTGTAACGACCCCCATTCTGTCCCTTTGTCCAAATTTTGATTGCCACCGCGAGTGGCTGGCGCCCAGCGTTTGTAATAGAGAATTGTAGAATCGTATAGAGTGAACCCCCGAAAGGGTCACAATACATAGTAGATAGAGAAGATTTCGAAGATTTCATAATAGGATTAGATTTAATTCCCATGTTTAAGTTGAAGCTGAATGAAAAGTTAGAAGTCTCACAGAAAATAGAAAAAGAGATAGAAAAACCAAAGATAAGATTAAGTGAAACAAAAAGTGAGGCTGAAAATTGTTCAGTTAATTTCAATGAACATGTGGAAACAGATGAATTCCAAATACAGACAGAACATTTAGACGGAGAAGAAAAGATGAAGATAGAAAGATTAATAGATAACAACAGATCAGTGTTCGCAAAAGACAAATACGATATTGGAACGGTTAATGAGTACGAAGCGAGAATTGATTTAATAGTGGAGAAATACTGCAGCAAAAGACCATACAGATGTAATATAGATGATAAAAAAGAAATAGAAAAACAAATAGCTAAATTACTAGAGAAGAACTTAATCGAAGAATCTTATAGTCCTTTCGCGGCACCGGTTACACTAGCATATAAAAAAAATGAAGGAAAGACACGTATGTGCATAGACTTCAGGGATTTAAACAAAAACATTGTCCCTCAAGCGCAGCCATTCCCCTTAATAAATGATATAATAATAAGAGCCAGAAACTGCAGGTATTTCACGACACTGGACATAAATTCGGCTTTCTGGTCAATACCACTAAGAATCGAAGATAGAAGAAAAACGGGGTTTATAACGCAAGATGGACACTACCAATGGACATGTCTACCGTTTGGCTTAAAAACGTCTCCAGCTATATTTCAACGAATTCTGAGCAACATATTGAGAAAACATGGACTAACCGAATTTGCAGTAAACTATATAGACGATATCCTAATACACTCACCGATATTTAAAGAACATCTAGATCACATTGAAAAAGTATTAGATGCAATAAAAAAAGAAGGATTTAGATTGAAATTTAAGAAGTGTACGTTTGCAGCTAGCTCAGTGAGATACCTAGGACACGTAATAGGGGAAAATACGGTGACACCACTAAAAGATAACATAATATCAGTAAAAAATTTCCCGACTCCTACCACACAAAAACAGATCAGACAATTTCTAGGAAAAATAAACTTTTACCACGAATACATAGAAAAGAGCTCAATACTATTAGATCCACTACATCAACTATTAAGAAAGAACGTAAAATTCATATGGACAGAGGATTGCGAAAAAGCTTTCAGAAAGATAAAAGAAGTGCTATGTTCCCAACCAGTGCTAGAGATATTCGACAAAGACCTTCCAATCAAGATATATACAGATGCATCACTTGAAGGCATAGGCGCAATATTAAAACAAACACAAAATAATGGAAAAGAAAAACCTGTGGCCTACTTCTCAAAGAAACTTAACGAAACACAAAAAAGGAAAAAAGCAATATATCTTGAATGTTTAGCTATAAAAGAGGCAATAAAGTACTGGCAGCACTGGTTGATAGGGAGATACTTCGAAATATACTCTGATCACAAACCACTAGAAAACATGAATGTAAAAGCAAGAACAGACGAAGAATTAGGCGATCTAACCCATTACCTGTCTCAATACGACTTTAAAATTAGATACGTCCCAGGGAAAGACAATACAGAAGCGGACTGCTTAAGCAGAAACCCCGTGCTAGAACCAAATATAGAAGAAGAGGAGGACCTATTAAAAACGGTAAATTTTATTGAGGTAGATGAAATAAAATTAGATCAAATGAATAACATATTATTACAAAAAAAAAAAGAGAAATTAATAAAGGAAAATGGAATATACTATAAAAAAGGGAAAAAAAGAAAGAAAATCATATTATCTGAAAAATTCAGTATTGATTTAATTAAGAAAATACACAAGGAATGGTGTCACACAGGGATAACACAAACAAGAATGAAAATAAGTCCACATTACACTGCTAAAAATTTAATGGAAAATATTAAAAAAATATGTAAAGAATGCGATATATGTATTAGGAATAAATCAAGAGGACAACACAAATTCGGCGCAATGTCACAATTGGGACCAGCGACTAAAGCTTTCGAAATTGTGTCCATAGACACAATTGGGGGGTTCGGAGGCACTAGATTCGCCCCAGATGTGACATCCACTCCGCAACCGACTAGCACTCCCGCTGTCACACCAGCCCGCCGGACCGTGACCGCGCCGAATCGCGCCGAACCGTAGCTATAAGACCGTAGCCGTAAGCCGTAGGATAAGCCGCGTAGTGTTAAGAGTAGCCGTAAACTGAGAGGACGCCCAGGGCCGTAGGTTAAGCACCCTGTATATATATGTAGATATATTGTAGACATAAGTATTAGAATAAACACCTATTATACACCCACGCACTCGCCTCACTCATTTTCGAGTCCCCCGGCCAACCGACTGAGTCGGCACCCACCGGCGGGAGTACCCCGTTACAACATTAATTGTCGTTTCTCTCATTTACAGGTAACTTGTAAATTTTGTACATACTGTAAATAGTAACATCGGTTATAATATAAAACTTCTCTCATTTACAGAGAAACAAATTTGGTTTACTTATTCGAACAATCCCTAAACCCCACCGACAGAAGTAGATATTGTTGCGCCGGGGAGTGGAGCTCGCGCTTTCCATAGTTAAATGAATACACCAGGAGCAAACTAGACTGTCTATATTTCAGTTACACAATTGCTTTAGCAATAGATCCGTACAGTTCGGCTTCCCGATACAATCTGATATTTAAAAAGACGCGCGGTTGTCTAAGAGACCTCAAGCATCCGGTGACGTGTTTCCGCTCGAAACAAGGGATAGCTTCACGTTATGACTCGACGACAGCTTCGGACGGGGTAGTCGATGGCTCTTTCGATACATCAAGAAACGGTCGATGCGTCGAAAGAGCGGGAACTTCTCGCCGTCGCAACATTGCTCCCCTCCTTCAATAAGCGGTCGACCCGACCGCGGGCATCTTCATACTTGTAACCATCTTCACGTAGGCCGATCAATAAGCCAAATCAAGTCATAGTCTCTAACCTCGGGCTGTCAGTCTTCCATGGATGCTAACCTCTTCTAAAGATTGAAGAGATTCACAAATTCGTTCGTCATCGTATGCGAATTTGTGCGGAAAAGACAAAATCCTGGTATGATTCTTTTTTTGTAACGGGCGCATTAGCCATTGACTCGACTGCTTCAATCTCCAGAGCCCTGATAACAGCAGCCCTGAGAGATGTGAAACCTCCGAGCCTCAGCATCCGTTTCATTTCCTCATTAGCCAGCGAGGAAACAAATTGTGAGGCAGCAAGCTTGTCTCTAATTTCTAAAGGGCATTCGCAAAAAGCGGCCTGTGCTAGCCTTTCAATCTCCGTGGCTAAATCGGAAATAGATTCCCCTTTCCGTTGTTTATAATTTTGAAACTTAACATAATTGAGGTTCTCAAAATTTTTCGTTCCATAACGGAACGCAAGGGCCGAAATTAACGCGGGAAAATCAGTCTGTTTTTCAACGGAAAGAGAAGTCAAAACACTCCGCGCCGGTCCCTCGAGTGATGTAACCAAGGCCAAGGCCTTTCTTGGCTCATCCCAACGATTCGCCCCTGCAATCGCCTCAAACTGGAGTTTAAACTCCTCCCAGTTAGTTTTACCATCAAACTTTGGTGGTTTCAGAACGTAGCCTAAATCGGAAACGTTCCGCGACACACCAGACATTTCCTGTTGAGAGACCGGAGGTGAGGGCTGGGGTATCGCGAGGCCAGCAGAAGTGGAAGGGCTAACAAGAAGGGCTTCGCGATCCCCATCACGGACTGCCGTGGCCGAAAACTTTTCTAAAAATAGTTGGAAATTGGACGATAGCACCTGATAATTGTTCTCCATCGCTGTCATCCGCTCTTCCAGCAGCTTCTGGATCGCTGAAGAAGCCGTTCTCTCCTCTTGCTGTTTCTCTTCCGCGCGAGAGCGCTCCTTTTCCCATCGAGAGTTAAATGCGCGCTGCTGCTCCCTAAACTGCGTCGAGATGCTCCTCTGCAAGCCCTCGAAAAGCGTCTCCAAAGTCTCCGGAGAACCCTGGTCCCCGGCTGAAGATCGAGTTCTTATCGTCCTACCGACTGCGCCAATGTTGCGCCGGGGAGTGGAGCTCGCACTTTCCATAATTAAATGAATACACCAGGAGCAAACTAGACTGTCTATATTTCAATTACACAATTGGTTTATCAATAGATCCGTACAGGTCGGCTTCCCGATACAATCTGATATTCAAAAGAAGCGCGGTTGTCTAAGAAACTTCAAGCATCCGGTGACGTGTTTCCGCTCGAAACAAGGGATAGCTTCACGTAATGATTCGACGACAGCTTCGGACGGGGCAGTCGATGGCTCTTTCGATATATCAAGAAGCGGTCGATGCGTCGAAAGAGCGGGAACTTCTCACCGTCGCAACAATACTATATATATATCGAAAACTACGCATCTGATCGAAAAATGTCGTAGGACATAAAAAGTAACAAATTTTTTAATTTCCTACAAAAAAGGTTTCTAAACATTTTGCCATAGCTCGCACCGTTTCCGAGATATTTGTCTTTATATTGTTGGTGCGGCTTCGGAACATTTAAATATCTCGATATATCTCGAAAACTACGCATCTGATCAAAAAATGTCATAGAACATAAATAGTAGGAAATCTAATTTCCTACAAAAAAGGTCTGTTAACATTTTGCGATACTTCGCACGGTTTCCGAGATATTTGCAGATTCACCTCAAGGAAAGGGACGTCACGCACATATTCCGAGATATTTCTTCTTCTTCCTGTTCTTCTGCACAGCTGCGCTGGAAGTCGCATTTACAGCTTAGAATAGTACAGAGTCACCTCAAAGAAAGGGGCCACGGTATTTTTTCATCTTTATAATGTTGGTGCGGCGTCGGAACTTTGAAATATCACGATATATCTCGAAAACTACGCATGTGATCAAAAAATGTCGTAGAACATAAATAGTAGGAAATTTAATTTCCTACAAAAAAGATCTCTTAACATTTTGCCATAGCTCGCACCGTTACCGAAATATTTGCCTTTATAATGTTGGTGCGGCTTCGGAACTTTTAAATATCTTGTCGCGTGTCCGTTCGCGGTATATAGGGATTTTCGAGGATTTAGGCGCAGGTAAAGTGATTCGTGGAGTGCGACGGCGCTCCGCTCGCAAGGCGCGGAAAAATGAAACAAATAAATTATCTTTCACAGTATTACGATTTTAATTTCCAGAATTTAATCAAACCGTTTCAAAATATGCGTGTTGATATGCAGCGTGAGAACAACTCTGCTAATTGAGCGACAAAATCATTCTGCCCGTTCTACGCTTGGCGGAGGAGATCTTCGCGCGTTGTCGGTCGATGCCCCTTCCTTCGTGGATCCTGGATCCTCCCTCAGGATCATCCCTCGTCCAATGGTGGAGGAGTCCACCCGGTCTTGCGTGGGCCCCTTCTCCTAGCTGTGGTCCACCCTCAGGCGCGTGGAAGTGGAGGCGCTCCGCCAAGGGACTAGAACGTAGCAGCGCACATGTGCTACGAGAAAGCGTGGGACCCAGAGAAAATAGGATATGACAAGACCTTGTACTTGCCAAAGGCAACTCTTGAGGAAATTTACGACCCTCTTAGAGTGCATGAAAAGTCAGGATATCGGAAAATACTTCGTTACTTTTAAGGACCGTATGTGACTTGTTCGAAAACAACGAATTAGCTATGGTATGTCATAAATTAGTCTTTTAAGAATTTACTAAGTGAAACTATTCCATTCTCTCGATTTCCGGCCTTCTCTCAGCTCGATCACCCACGTCGAGGGGTTTACAATTTTGGCTTTGTTTATTTCATAATATGAGCGTACACGCAGATGGTTTAAACTCCGCTCTTAATTTATAGCCATCGATACAAAAGGTCTTCGAAGAACATTCGAGACATATCGATACAATAGCCTATCGATAAATATTCCCATGTCAATGTCGCCATACCACTCTAGACATATTCACGTGATAACGTTTCACGTTACACCTTCCCCCTTATACAAAAAGGTGTTTACATTAAACAGCTTTTTCATTCATAACATTGCGCGTTGATAACATGACAGTAAGTCCGGATTTAATACTTCATTCAGTCACTCGTCATACAACTTCAATAGTTCATTCAATAATCCGTAAATTCGCGCACATAATAATCTGTATGTTGTCACGTCCTGTGACGCATTCTTTAAAATTTCTATTTCGCCACCCAAACTATTTAAGCCGCTATTTCGCCACCTAAATTCTTTAAACTTATATTTCGCTATACAGATTCTTTAAACTTACATTTCGCGATACAAATTCTTTGAACTTCTATTGCACCATCCAAATTCATCGCCCCGCAAAAATTCTGAGTGAGCAACTCAGCCGGGTCATCGTACGGCGAGAACGCTGACGATCCGGACGTGGTGGTTCACCCGAATTGCCAAATCAAAAGTCGACCTCATTAATCAATATATAATAACCAGATCAAACCGCCCGCGTTCAGACCAATTATAGTACAGAACCCGTATCAGATCAAATTCAGTGCAGAAACAGTATCAGACAAATTATACTACAGAAACAGTCCAGATCAATTATAGTACAGACTCAAAAGTCATCGTGACCCGATCACTTCCGTGAAACTCGTTCAGAATCGGCCAGTCCGTTAACGCGAATCCGGATTTAATTCTAACACGCGTACAAAATCCGCAAGATACGACTCTGCTACGGGACCCAGAGACCCGACAGAGCAACTCGTCATTTGTAAAACACGCGCAAGTTAAGAACTGTACGTAAGACCAATAAACATTTGTTGTGCTCGGAAGTGTGTGAACTTCAATTAAACGTCTACCCTACTATCTCCAATCGCCAGGACGACTCGCCACTACAGGTATCCTCGCCCAGCGAAAGGTAAGTAAGAACCTCTACCTAACTAACAACTTAGATTAAATCATACAAAAAAAGGTACGCGGAGAACTCAGTGAGAGGGAGAACTTCGCGACATTACAGTGGTTCCGATACGAATCGAACGCCAACAGGCACTACTAACGTGTAATATAGGGTAGACTCATAAAAAAAAATCTAACTCGAGAATATAAATCTTTGTCTGCAACTCCAACAAAAATTCAAGAAATTCACTTTCGAATCAATTTCAATATACAACATTATCAATTAATTGAGATACTGCTACAAAGTAGACATAAAATTCACCTAAACATAAAATTAACTCATTTATTCACTAAATAATTACAAATAATGAAACTTTCAAATGAGTAATAAGAATTCTAAGCCAACGGATAACAAAAATATTAAGGACGGAAATAGATTAACAAGAAGCAGGACACAAGAAAATCCTGAACTCAAAAGTATTGTAGAAAATCGTAATCACGCATCAGCCTTCTTAAAGAGCCGAAAAACACCGCGCTCACCAACAGAACGAAGAACATTTGACTTCACACCAAAAGTCACAACCGAGGTATAAACGCGAATACAGAGTTAGGTGCGATACCCAGAACAAAAAACGTAAAAATCTAACCATAAACACTAACCAAACCGATAACGCAGGTGCCAGCGGGCAAGACAAAAACATAGGATTGACAATCAATCCAAGTAACTCAGCTAATAATAATAAACAAACAGAAACTGTCGCATCGCCACTAATCCGAATAAGTCCCCAAGATAACGGAAAGAATACCGAAACATTAAACGAAACAATAAATAACAGTTACAAAAACGACTTATCCCTACTTGAAATTGAAGGAATTACAGAACAGCCAAGCTTAATAGGAAACCCGGACGAAGAGAATATTAAAAGAGACATAACACTCACTTGGGGTAGCCCGAAAAAAATGACGGAACAACAAATTCAAACCCCAACGGTAAGATTACCCTTGAAATATGTAGCAAAACTAGTACCCGAATTCGACGGGAAAAATATGCCAGTAACGGAATACATAGAAAATCTAAAGCAAGCCAGAAACAGCATAACACCCGCAGACGAACCGAGCCTAATTCCAATCGTTAAAGTAAAACTAAAAGGACAGGTATATAAAGCACTAATAAATTCACCCATTAACAGCATAAATGATTTCATCAAAGCAATAAGAATATTATTCCCGTCTACCGAGAACATACACACCTTATATGGGAAATTAACAGAACTAACACAAGAACCAGACGAGACAGTGCTCAACTACGTGAACAGACTACAGGATCTAGTAATAGAGATAAAAGAACTAAACAAAGCAGAAGCAGATATAACTGAGCAAGAGATACAAGATTTCGACAGAAAGATAAACATCGATGCAAAAAAAAGTTTTAAAGAAGGACTAAAACCAGAGATCAGACTAGAAATGAAAGACAAAAACGAACTAGACGCCCTTATACAGGAAGCAATTAAAGTAGAAACAAAATTAGAAAAACGAAACATATTGAGAAGCAAACCGGCTAGCATACTATTCAATCTCGGAAAAACCAATGCAAGCTCAACAATATACACTTGTCAAATATGCCAGGACCCAGATCATGAAGCCCTATTTTGCAACAACGCAGCATGCGTATATTGTAAAAGTAAAGATCATACATCATACAGATGCAAACTGGCTAAAAAGAAAATAGAACTCGTCTGCAAACACTGCAATGCTCCAGGACACTCAATAGATGCGTGTAAGATGAACAAACTAAAGGGAAGGCACTGCCAATATTGCCAAGTAAAGGGGCACACAGTCAACGAATGCCCATTTATAATAGAATATGAGACATGTTGGAAATGTAGAGAAACCGGACACGACCCAAACACCTGCACGCAATTCCTAAAAATTACGGAACTTTGCGAAATCTGTAATAGTAGGTACCATACAGCCGAACATTGCCCAACACCTATGTGCCCACTCTGTAAGAAATTGGGCCATACTATAAAACAATGCCCTTTAATGAAAGATAATGGTCTTCAACTAATCATGTGCACAAACTGCAACGAAGAAGGCCATGACGCAGAAGAATGCGAAGGGGCAAGAGTTTTCCAAACAAGAACAAATCAAATTAAATACCAAAATCGCAACCAAGTAGGTCACTCGTCAAGAGACTACCACGAACCAAGAAACCCTCAACGCAGATCAAATGACTCGTATGGAGACAATCAAAATTTCAATAACTTCCAGAGAAAATATAATAGCAATGGAAATTTTAACAACAATAACTACTCCAGAAGTAATAATAGTAACAGGGATAACCCGAGACAAATGAACGAATCACGAAAATTTTGTGACTATTGCAGAACCCTAAATCATACAATAAAAGAGTGCAGAAAACTGAGATCCATTGAATTACGAGTACAAAAAAGAGATATCTGTTCCTACTGCGAAGAACCAGGACACCAAATAGAAGCATGTAGGAAACTCAAAAGCCTGGAAAGCAGTGCCGGAAATATCTGCAACCTATGCAAAAGTACGAATCACACAACAGAGGAATGCTACAGAAATCAGAATCATCAACAGCGCAGAGCGGGAAACGAATAGATTCTTCTTGGAGAGAGCGCACAGGAAGAAATAACAGTAAGGCGCTCGAAGCATACAAAACTAACGACAACCCCAAGCCTAACAAACCGGAACAAGAAAAACCTCCCGAAACAAAATTACCTGACAATCAAAACATAAATGAGGAAAAGATATCAACAAGAATGACAATGTACTCACTGAAACTGGAAAATCTATTGCAATACATCACAATAGAAAACCCTTACACAAGAGGGGAATGCAACCTACTTATCGATAGCGGTGCACAATTAAATATCATAAAAAAGGATCAGATACCAGCAAACGCAATACTAGAAGATAGGAAAATATTACTTTCAGGCATTACAGACAAACCATTACAAACTTTAGGAGCAGTAAGAATACCCATAAACTATCAATATTTCGACTTTCACGTAGCACCAGAAGACTTTTCAATACCGTACGACGGAATATTAGGAATAAAAGTACTCCTCGAACAAAAATTAAGACTAGACGAAGGATACGTAGAAATAAATAACGGAAAATTCGAATTAAGGTCAGGAGAAGCGAATACAAACCACAGATTATCTTCACAAACAGTCGAAACAGTTAAATCGGAATTAACAGATGAGCAGAAATGCTTTCTCAACAAAATATTTCAGGGCACGACACATGCTAATGACACACTTACAACCGTACATACTGACTCGGAAACACTGCAACAAACAGGAATCAGCGAAAACTCGAGCGACAATGACAATGCAAACCAAGACCTTCCGCAACCGGATAATATGACAGGAGACTCAGATGATAGCTTCAGTAACGACATACTACACTTATTAAACATAGTGGACAAATTAAATAACGAACCAAGTAACGTAACAATAAATACGGAACAGACGACGTCAGCAAATCTCGAAGAACATTTAGAAACGGATAACAAATACGCAGGACAGATAATAAACAGTATAAATACAGTACTCGACAGCCACGAAGAAAACTGCGAAATAGAGTCGTACGACTACACAACATTTCTAACAAAAGTACATGAAAATACAAGCATCAAATTCAAAAACGAAACTGACCTTTTAGAAAACAAATATAACTATGCAGCATACGATGTAGAAGACATACTGGAAGGATTTCAAAAACAGGAAACCTACCAGAAATAGACGAAAGCGAAATATTAGAAGTAGGAAAAATCAGTTTTACAGAAAACAAGGAAAATGGTACTGTGACGAAAAGCAAAGAAACGGAAAATCGGCGGGATAAACTATTAGAAAAAATTCGGCTAGGAAACCTATCTGAAGATAAGAAAGCCATAATGAGGGAATTGATCGAAGAAAATAATGACATATTTTGGTTAAAAGGAGATAAAATAGAGTCCTACAATACGGAACAACATGAAATTAACCTAACGGACGAGAAACCCGTATATGTAAAACAATTTCCCTTGCCACATAAATTAAAAGAAACTGCGGTACAAGAAACGGAAAAATTAATCGCAAACGGTTTTGTCAGACACTCAAAAAGTGCTTTTAACGCCCCAACTTGGGTAGTCAAAAAGAAGGAAACAGCCGAGGGAAAGAAAAGATGGAGACTGGTAATAGACTACAGAAAATTAAATGAAAAAACGATCCCAGACCCATATCTACTCCCAAATATAACTGAAATCTTCGACCAATTAGGACAGGCAAAACTATATCACGTAGTAGATTTAAAATCAGGCTTCCATCAAATCAAGATGAACCCAAGAGACATACATAAGACAGCTTTCAGCATACACCCATTGGGACGATTTGAATTCAATGTCTTACCTTTCGGATTAAGAAACTCGCCACGAACCTTTCAGAGGGTAATAAACACAGCATTAGGCGATTCAATTGGAAAAATTTGCTTTGTTTTCATCGATGACATCATAATATTTGGAGGAAATTTAGAGGAACTCAACACGAGATTTAACACAGTCGCACAAAAATTAAGAGACGTAAAATTAAAACTTGAGCCCGAAAAATGCGAATTCCTTAAATCGGAAGTATGCTTTCTAGGACACATACTAAGTGGGAAAGGTATAAAACCCGACCCAGCAAAAACAGAAGCTGCACAAAAATTTCCAACTCCTAAAAACGTCAAGAACATAAGAGAATTCTTAGGACTCGCAGGATACTACAGACGATTCATAAATAATTTCGCAAAAATTGCCAAACCTTTAACGAGTTTATTGCAAAACGACACCAAATTTTTCTGGAACACGGAACAGCAAAACGCTTTCATAAAACTCAAACAAATATTATGCAACGCACCTATACTACAGTACCCCAAATTCGATGAACCATACGTTATCACGACAGATGCATCTAAATACGCCCTAGGTGCAGTCCTATCGCAAGGAGAAATTGGAAAAGACAGACCAATCGCATACGCATCACGAGTATTACAGGAAGCCGAAATCAAATATGACACCTACGAAAAAGAAGCTTTAGCAATAATGTTCGCAATAAAAACATTTCGAAACTACATTTACGGGAATAAATTTACAATAGTTACAGATCATAAACCATTACTTTGGCTAAAGACAGCCGACAATAATACTAGAGTACAGAAATGGAGATTAAAATTATCGGACTACGAATACGATATAATCTATAAACCAGGTAAGCAAAACGTGAATGCCGATGCATTATCGAGAAATCCGGTGGACAACGTACACGTGTCCGTTACAACAAGAGCGCAAGGAAAGAAAGATATCAGCAAAAACTCGGCAACCGCGAAAATTCCAAGTCAAGATAAAGTAGAAGACGATCATATAAAGGCCAAAAGGAAAAGGGGTAGACCAAGAAAGGAAGTTCAAGAACAGTCAGGTCAGGAAACAACCGCAAACAGTAGTAGCAATGAGAGAACGGATAAAACAAAAAAAGACAATATAGAAGAACAGGAACAAACAAATTTAATTTACACGAAAAATTCAATCCAATTTAGAAATGATAACATCGTGCACATAATTACTAAACAGGGCATACCTTTGTGTTCCGGATTTAGAGCGCCATAATTTAAAATATAATTTAATTAGTGTTCGACAACACCTTCGGCTCGGCGTTGTCGTCGGTCGAGCGGTTTATAAAAACACCGACGCCGCGACAAACGCTCTGCTCATTCGTTTGCGCTCCTAAAACCAAACGACACGTAACACGCGACTAATTCGCTACGGGCTTCTTTACTAATTAAAGAACCAAATAAAGTGCCAAGTAAACTTGTTTATTACCAAAGTATTGACAGTGTCAAATTCATTTTCCTGCACGCTTTTCCTTTACCAAATTAACCGGCAATTTTGCCTAGAGCAAAATTAATACTCTACGCGCAACAAATGGTCCTTCGAGCCGGATGGTAAGGATCTAAAGCAGTGCAGTGCCGCATAAAAAACTGTTGTAAATAGCTTTGTTCCTTATCTAGTATTAATTTAGTTTGCGGTTAATGGCATTAGTGTGCCAGGTGGCGCCAGTTGAGTTCTATTATATTTTCTTTATGTTTATGTCATGTCTTTGTTTGCTTTTTTATGTTCTATGATGTTCTTCGTTCTTATTCTATAATAAGTAATGGCGTCTAATATAAAGTCAGGTTTAATCCTGTGGACAGTAATATAAGTAATCCTGTTCTTATCCTGTTCTTATTAAATACATTATACGCAACAGGTTATGGGCCCAGTAGCGCGGGTCAGTGCGTAAGTTGGTGGAAAAAGAACAGTGAAACGCTCGTGCGATCAGTACGAAAATAAAAAGGGTCTGTCGCACAGAAGACGCCATTTTTTTAGAGACTTGATCATTTTTCTTTGTGAGAGCTCGGATTCTTCGGCAAGTAAGAAGGGCATAAAGGATACTCGCAGGGAGAATGGAAAAGGCAAAGAATTTCCACATACAGAAGTTCGACGGAAATAATTTCCAGCTATGGAAATTTCAGATGGAAATTATATTACGTGCAGAGAAAATTCTGGACGTTGTCGATGGTAGCTTGATCCAACCGGCAGTGACTGAAATAGAAAAAAGGAAGGCGTGGGATGAAAGTAATTCGAAAGGTATGTTGTTCATCTCTACGGGCTTGGAATACAGTCAATTACAAACTGTCGTCGCATGCGATACAGCAGCACAGATGTGGAATCGTCTTAAGTGTGTGCATGAACAGCGCAGTTCGGTGAATAAGGTAACGCTCAAGCAGCAGTTTTTTAGTTATAAAATGCATCCAAATGACAGTATCGCTCAGCATATTAGTAAAATTGAGTCGATGGCCTTGGCACTAGCAGATGTGGGTGAGCGCGTTACCGACGTGGATAAAGTTGCAAAGACACTCGAAAGCTTGCGGAGTAGTTATGGTGCGTTCATAAATGCATGGGATTCGTACGACGAGACGAAACAGACATTCGAAAACTTAACCTCTCGCCTTCTCAAGGAAGAGAAGCGGCTTACGCAGGGAGAAGATGTCGAGGCGGCATTTGCAACGTTAAATGTGAAAAAGAAAAATATAAGCTCTCGTACTCTTAAAAGTGAAAAAAGCGCTGATCAAGGAAAATCGACTAGCAAGGCGAGTGTTGTGTGTTTTTATTGTAAAAAGACTGGTCACATGAAGCGAAACTGTTACAAGTTGAAAGCGAACAAGACAAAAAAGGACGACCAAGACGACGGCTCAAAGGATAATTTAAAGAATGTTGCGTTGAGCGCTGAATTTAAGAACATTTCAGTCTCCGGGTGTGAAAATGCGTGGCTTGCGGACAGTGCAGCGTCAAAGCATATGACTTTTCGAAAGGAGCTGTTTACAGAACTTCGGTCAATAGACGGTTCGTCTAATGTTGTTCAGATAGGGGACAACTCATTTGTAAAGGCGGAAGGCATTGGCACAGTAAAGGTTCTGGCACTCGTTAACGGACAGTGGGAGCCACGCACACTGGAAAATACTTTATATGTACCAAAATTAAAGAAAAATCTTTTTTCAGTGGGAGCGGTTACGAGTAGACAATTTAAGGTTACCTTCGACGATAGTAAGATTGAGGTGCGAAATCAGAATGTCGTTGCTACGGGCATGAAAATGGCTAACCAGTGTTATAAGATGCTGTTCAAGGAGAAAGACGTCGAGCAGGCGAATACAGTGACGGAAGCAACGGTGAAGCTATGGCATGATAGATTGGGCCATCCAGGTATCAACAGTTTTAAGGAAATGGCCAATCAAGGTTTAATTCCAGGAGTAAAATCGAGCAATATCGATAATCTATTTTGCGAATCTTGTCAATTTGGTAAGATACATCGATTGCCATTCCATACCACTTTGAATGCTCGTGTTTGTAAATCTGGAGAGATTATACATTCTGATGTCTGTGGAAAGATGCCGGTTACTTCGCTTGGTGGCGCAAACTACTTCCTGTTATTCAAAGATGAATGTACATCATATCGGTTTGTGTATTTCATGAAGGCCAAAAGCGATACATTCGAAACATTTTTACAGTTTCAGAGGATGGTTGAAAGACAGACAGGCAACAGGATAAAAGCGTTCAGAAGCGATAATGGACGTGAATATATTAATGAGCAGTTTGCTGAACACTTTAAAAAGACTGGAATAATTGCTGAAAGAACGGCGCCATATTGTGCAGAGCAGAATGGTCGGATCGAGCGTGAAAATCGATCAATCGTGGAATGTGCACGTACTATGCTCATCGATGCGAATCTTCCAGAAATCTTGTGGGCGGAAGCAGTAAACACAAGTGTCTGCATACTGAACAGACGACCAAGCAAGAAAAACGATAACGTTACTCCATTCGAAAAGTTTATTGGCAAGAAAGTAACTCTCAAGCACATGCGGAAATTTGGAGCGGAGGTTTATGTTCACATACCTAAGATTGCTCGTACTAAGTTTGATAGGAAAGCTGAAAAAGTCATCCTCATTGGTTACGATGAATACAGCACGAATTACAGACTGTATAATCCGAGTACAAGAAAGGTGACGGTAGCCCGAGATGTAATATTTAATGAGGGGAATACCTCAGGAGCTATAGTTAGCGATCCAGAATACGTGGTTTATCCGTCAACGGAAGATGTACAAGAAAACAATCCACCAGATGAGAATGAACAGGAGAGCAATGAACAGCAAGTCGGAAAAGAAAATACATCGCAGCAGTCAGCGAATAAAGGTCCTACACTTCGTGACAGGAAAACTCTCAAGGCACCAAACCGATTTGATGCATGTCAGGTGGCTATTGACATTGCATGTGCAGCGGTATATGATGAACCTCAAACGTATCAGGAGGCAGTTACTGGTGAGAATTCCAAGGAATGGAACGATGCTATGAAGGAGGAAATAAACTCGTTGAATAAACACGAAACTTGGACGCTGACACCTGCACCTCCGGATCGACAAATCGTTGACTGCAAGTGGGTCTACAAAATTAAAAGAAGACCAGATGGGAAGATTGAACGTTTCAAAGCACGATTATGCGCTAAAGGATATTCACAAAAAGCAGGAATTGATTATACGGAGACGTTTTCTCCGGTAATTCGGTACGATTCAATTAGAATTCTTCTGGCACTTGCAACGATTTGCGATATGGAGATTCTGCAGTTCGATATAAAGACTGCATTCCTTTACGGTGATCTAGCAGAGGAGATCTACATGAAGCAGCCGGAAGGTTTCCAAAGCGGCGATTCAAAAATGGTTTGCAAGCTGAGGAAGAGTCTCTATGGACTTAAGCAGTCCCCGCGATGTTGGAGTCAAAAGTTCCGTAAGTTCTTGTGTCTGTTTAATTTAAAACCACTGAATACAGATAAATGCGTGTATCGAGGAGTACTTAATGGAGTGGAAATTTGGCTGGCACTATGTGTGGATGATGGTATGCTAATGAGTACATGTTCTGACACATTGGCACTTCTGATGGAGGAACTCGGCTCGCAGTTTGAGATCAAGATAGACCATTCAAACTGTTTTGTGGGGATTGAAATCAAACGAGATAGACAGAGCAAAAGAATGTTTCTTGTTCAGCAGGGGTATATTGAACGTGTTTTGGCTAAATTTGATATGCAGGACTGCAATCCACAGGCGACCCCAGCGGATCCAAATGCAGAATTGCAGAGTTCAAATCAAAATAAAGATTTTAAGAAGGCCTTTAACATACCATATAGAGAGGCTGTTGGAAGTCTGATATTTCTTGCAATTGTGACACGGCCAGACATCTCTTTTGCGGTGGGTCAAGTAAGCAGATTTCTAAACGATCCGTCTGAGGTGCACTGGACAGCGGTGAAGAGAATTATGCGATACATCGCAGGAACAAGAGGTTACGGTATTTGTTATCAGGGCAATTCTAATGAACTTTCGGTATATTCAGATGCGGATTTTGCTGGAGATAAAGAAACTCGGAAATCTACAACAGGATACATTAGTATCCTAGCTGGAGCACCGGTTACCTGGTCATCGCACCGTCAAGGGTGTGTAAGCAGATCAACGACAGAAGCAGAATACATTGCAGCTTCTTCAGCGGCCCAGGAGACAATGTGGCTGAGGATGATGTTGACCGAACTCCAAGTGATCTCTGACGAGTCTACCAAACTCTTTGTGGACAATCAAAGTGCTATTCGTTTGGTGAAAAACTCTGAGCACCACAAATTAACCAAGCATATAGACGTTAAATTTCATTATATTCGAGAATGTGTCGAAAACCATAGTATATCTATGCAGTATGTATCTTCAGAGAAACAGTTAGCAGATTTCCTGACAAAGGCCTTACCACGCGATAAGTTTTGTTTGAATCGAAGGTCAATATCAATATTCGATGTAAATGAACAAAGAGTGGGAGTGTTGTAAATAGCTTTGTTCCTTATCTAGTATTAATTTAGTTTGCGGTTAATGGCATTAGTGTGCCAGGTGGCGCCAGTTGAGTTCTATTATATTTTCTTTATGTTTATGTCATGTCTTTGTTTGCTTTTTTATGTTCTATGATGTTCTTCGTTCTTATTCTATAATAAGTAATGGCGTCTAATATAAAGTCAGGTTTAATCCTGTGGACAGTAATATAATTAATCCTGTTCTTATCCTGTTCTTATTAAATACATTATACGCAACAAAAACAACTCTAATCGTGTGGTGAACATTAAAATCGCGAAAGTGCTGAAATCTAAGCCGGATTAAATCGGCAGAACAAAGGATTTTGCACGTGTCGTTCGAACTCAACCGACATCGCGACCTCCGCCGGTAAACATCGGAGGACGTTCACGCGCTTCGCTTCGCGAAAACATTGACGTGGTCATAACAGTTCACCTTGCGGGTACAGTACGTTTATTTGAAACACTTAATATCAAACATTATGGATACATTAATCCGCGAAAATAAAGTGCATGCACGCCTGATCAACAATGCACTGCTCAACTTTAAAAAATTGGGGAAGGCGAATCACACTCCTGCAGTGATTCGCAGTCGGATCAACCTGCTCAAGGATTACTGGGCCAAATTCCAATCAACGCAAGTCCAGATCGAGGTTGCAGCAACGGAGGAGGACACCAGGGCGAATCCCTACTTCTCCAGCGACGTCTTCGGGGATACGGAAGCAGCTTTCCTTGCCGCCCTCGACGCTATGACGGCAGCCTTACCGACGGACTCCGAACCTGCAAGTAACCCATGTAATACGAGTACCGCTTCTTGTAATCGCGAATCTGCACTGTCGGTCAAGCTTCCTCGCGTCGAATTACCTAAATTCTCCGGGGACTATACGGAATGGGAAAATTTTCGAGACCTCTTTCAGTCTTTAGTTGGCTCTAACGACGCGTTACCGGAGGTGCAAAAGTTGCACTATCTTAAATTAAGCTTAATTGGTGAAGCGTCTCTTCTATTAAAAAACGTTGCCACTTCCGCGGCGAATTACGAGGCAGCGTGGAAACTATTGACCGACAGGTACGCTAACGAACGCGCGCTCATAACCGCTCACCTGAAAATGTTGTTCGACTCACCCCCGATCGGATCCGCAGTTCTAAGCGATTTAAAAAGCTTACGCGATAGATCTCGCGCCGCATTAACGGCCTTAAAAAACATGGCTCGCCCGGTCGAATACTGGGACGATGTTCTTGTTTTTCACTTTGTCCGCAAGTTGGACAAGGAGTCCCATCGGGAGTGGGAGTTACGCATGGGTGAAGAGGAATTGTTCCCATCCCTCGCGGATTGGGAGGCGTTCCTCAATGTGCGAATTCGAACTCTGGAATCGTTGGCGTCATCCCGCGGAGAAGGAAACAGCGCCTATAAAAATAAATCAGCGCCTATTAAAAACGTGAAAGCGCATTTAAACGCGTCGGAAACGAAATGCGTCGCGTGCGGCGCCGATCACGCTTTGTTTAAATGTGACGTGTTCCGTGGGCAATCCGTCGAACAACGATTATCACTCGCGCGCGAACATCATCGATGTTTTAATTGTTTACAAAAAGGACATCTCCCGGCAGCCTGTCCTAGCAAACGCGCTTGTTCGATATGTAAAGGTAGACATCATTCTCTTTTGCATTCTGAGCGAAAGGGTTCGAAGACGTCGTTCGTAAGCAAAGGTCGCGAATCGACCTCTCACGCGGATTTAGAATCAAGTCAACATTCGGCGCAACCTACACACGTAGCGGATGACAATATGGAAGACACGCCGATGTCGAATTCGGTAAACACGCACTTCGGTACGTCGCGTCATGAAAAAAAGGTCGTTCTCGCTACAGCTTGGATCAAAGTTGGCACTTGCGAAGGCCGACAAGCGACATTACGCGCTTTAATTGATCCAGGGTCGGAAGCGACGTTCATTCGCGAGAATGTTGCAAACGCGTTGCGCGCTAAACGCCAACACGTTCAGGCTTCCGTCTCCGGCATTGGTGCCGGGACGTCGGCCACCGTTCGCGCCTCCGCGCACGTTACGATTGAACCGTGCCACGGAAAAGGGCCTGTCATCCCTGTGCGCGCTCTTATCTTGAAACGGCTTACTAATTACCGCTCAAATTCGATAGACACCTTGAGTAGGTGGATACACTTACGTGGTCTTGAGTGGGCCGATCCTCTCACTAATAATAATGCGCCTGTGGACCTCATAATCGGCGCGGATAATTATGGCGCGATCTTGCTCGAAGGCCTTCGAAAAGGCCTTCCATCCGAACCCGTCGCGCAGAAAACGATTTTCGGGTGGGTGTTGACTGGTCCCGCTCGGTCCGCTGAGTCTCACGCAATGCAACTCCACGTACATTACGGCGACCTTAACGCTGAAATAAACAACACGTTAAGGAAGTTTTGGGAGGTGGAAGCGCCTCCACCGGTAACGTTCCTCTCCGAAGAGGACAAAAAATGTGAAGAACATTTTCGGCAGACTCATTCGCGTAAACCCGACGGCAAATACGTAGCGCGATTGCCGTTTAAATCAGAGCCTCCCATCGATATCGGGGCTTCGAAAGGAATCGCGGTCGCCTCCTTTTATAGATTGGAGAAACGGCTCGCCAAAGACGCGGAACAAGCTACGGCTTATCACTCCTTTCTGGAGGAATACCTGCAGCTCGGTCATATGCGGGAATTTCTTGAAACAGACCCTCCTTCTGAGCAAAAGGTCTATTTGTCGCATCATCCGGTCATCCGTCAAGACAGCAGTACGACAAAATTGAGAGTGGTTTTTAACGCGTCGATGCCTACGTCAAACGGGTCTACGCTAAACGATCATTTACTAGTTGGTCCGAAATTGCAAGCTGACCTCGCGGTCACGATTTTACGATGGCGCATGTATCAGTTCGTGTTCGCAGTAGATATCGCTAAAATGTTCCGGCAAATCTGGATCGATCATCGCGACACCGCCTACCAGCTGATAGTTTGGCGCGTTAAACCCGAAGATCAGCTGAAAACATATGAACTGCTTACCGTGACATACGGGACGGCCCCAGCGCCCTTCCTCGCGAATCGGGTCATCAAACAACTCGCGCTGGATGAGGGGACTAATTTCCCTCTCGCGGCTCCTATCCTGAATGAGCACCTCTACGTTGACGACGCGCTTTTCGGGGCCGATGATCGAGTGTTGGCTCGTCAAACACGGCAGCAGGTAACGGATGCCCTCAGACACGGAGGTTTCCACCTAAGAAAGTGGTCAAGCAATTGTCCACAGTTATTAGCGGAGATCTCCCACGTTGATCACGAGCTGGCCTCGAGCCGCTTATTTCAAGATGCCGAAGGGTTAAAAATGTTGGGAATCCGTTGGTTACCGAAATCGGACGAATTTCGATTTCAATTTAAGCTTGACTCCGCTAGTACGGCGAATCCGACTAAGCGCGGGGTTTTGTCGAATATCGCGCGAATCTTTGACCCATTGGGGTGGATTTCTCCCATCGTTATCGTGGCCAAGATCTTCATGCAAAAATTATGGGTAGCCAAGTTAGATTGGGACGAACCTCTACCTTGCGAACTAACCAACCAATGGCGCGAATATTCCGCGGAGTTTAACGATTTACGAAAGGTAACCCTTCCGCGCTGGATTAGGATGGGGAATGCTACAATCGAGTACGAAATACACGGGTTCGCAGATGCTTCGCAAGACGCCTATGCGGCTGTGATTTATTTACGTACAATCTCCATCGCGGACGAGGTCGCGTTACATTTACTCATGGCAAAAACAAAAGTAGCACCGTTGAAACCACTCACAATTCCGCGGCTAGAATTATGCGCGTGCGTCCTAATGACGCGATTGATCGAGCAGGTTCAGGCTACATTAAAACTCGATAAAGTACCAGTTTACGGTTGGACTGATTCCACCGTTGCATTAGCTTGGATACATAAGCATCCGAGTCAATTAAAAACGTTTACGGCACACCGAGTCGCGGATATACAAAGCCGAGCGCCGAATGCTTCTTGGCGACACGTACCAACCGGTTGTAATCCTGCCGATTGTGCGTCCCGCGGGTTGTCGGTGAAATTGCTGCTTCACCACCGCCTTTGGTGGCACGGTCCTTCCTGGCTGGCGCAAACTCCTAATGAGTGGCCAGAATTTAGGCTTGTCGTCCCAAGGGAAGCTGAAGCAAAAATCAAAAAACAAATCAATGCATTGCATGTGGAGTCGGAGGCTGAGTGGGATCTGCCAACACGCACGTCTTCGTGGCAAAAACTACTCCGAATTACCGCGTACGTCTCGCGTTTCATTTCGCGAGTTAAAACGGGGAAAGACGACCATCAAGATACGGTTGTTACTACCAATGAACTCATCGCGTCGCGGAAATTCTGGGTTCAGCAAGTTCAAACGCATTCATTTCGCAACGAAATAAAGGCTTTGAAAAAGAGCGAGTCTCTTGTTAAATCGAGTCCATTATTTCGACTGAACCCTTTTTTGGACGAAGATGGTACTATTCGTGTTGGCGGGCGGTTGCGCAACTCCGGCCTTATGGAACGGTTTCCGATAGTTTTACCGGTACACAGAGTCTCCGAACTCATTATTGCAGATTGCCACGCGAACACGTTACACGGAGGCATTCAACTTACGTTAAGTGTTTTGCGACGAACTTACTGGGTTATTAACGCGCGGCGCCTAGTTAAAAGTCACATATATAAGTGTATTAGATGCGTGCGTTGGCGTGCCGTTACGGTTCGTCAGCAAATGAGTGACTTACCCTCAGCCAGGGTCACTCCAGCTCGCCCGTTCGCTCATTGCGGAGTGGATTATGCGGGACCATTCTCCGCCCTCGCGCACCTCGGACGCGGGCAAAAGGCGCACAAGGTGTACATCGCGCTGTTTATTTGTCTATCCACGCGGGCGATTCATCTGGAGCTGGTGCGCGACTACTCCACTGCGGCGTTTTTAGCGGCATTTAACCGGTTCACGGCTCGTCGCGGCTTACCTACAAAGTTATACAGCGATAACGGAACGAATTTCCAAGGCGCAAATAAAGAGTTAAGAGCTGCATTTAAACTAGTTACGGCAGATTCTCACCTTCGCGCGCTGTTCGCTGCAGACCACATCACGTGGCATTTCATTCCTCCCTCCTCGCCTCATTTTGGGGGAATCTGGGAAGCGGGCGTCAAGAGCGTCAAGACGCACTTGCGACGCATGTTGTGCGATCGTACGCCCACATGAGAGGAGTTCAATACACTCCTCTGTAAGATCGAGGCCTGTTTAAATTCTCGTCCTTTAGCTCCACTAAAGGACGACCTCGAGTCTTGCGAGGCCCTCACACCCGGGCATTTTCTAGTGGGCGGTGTACTCAAGGTCCCTCCTGCGCCGTCTGTAATAAACATTTCCGAAAATAGACTATCGCGCTGGCAATGGGTACAACAACTCACGGAAAAATTCTGGAGAGCATGGGCTCATGAATATCTACAATCGTTACAAGCTCGCTCGAAATGGTGTAGTCGCGCTACTAACCTTAAAATCGGGGACTTAGTACTGTTGAAGAGCTCCTCGCTGCCTCCGGGAAAATGGGACCTCGGTCGGGTGACCGAATGTCACCCTGGTAAGGACGGCCTCGTGCGAGTAGTCAGTATCAAGACCGCACGATCGGAATATACCCGTCCTGTAGTTAACCTATGCAAACTACCGATTAGCTCATAAGATTTACTTTAAGTCAATGTATTATATATTCTACCATGTACAATTACTACGTTCTTTCCGCTTATATTTCTCGCTTACGCACTTATATTCGATGTAAAAAATTCGGTTCATCACCTACCTTAGTAAAACTACGCAGCATGGCACGGAACGTTAATGAAACGTGCTAGTCACTACGCTTCATTCACGGCGTAGAATCATGACGTCATTCGTCGCGGTCGCGTAGCGCCGCGAGGCGGGCGGTATGTTCCGGATTTAGAGCGCCATAATTTAAAATATAATTTAATTAGTGTTCGACAACACCATCGGCTCGGCGTTGTCGTCGGTCGAGCGGTTTATAAAAACACCGACGCCGCGACAAACGCTCCACTCATTCGTTTGCGCTCCTAAAACCAAACGACACGTAACACGCGACTAATTCGCTACGGGCTTCTTTACTAATTAAAGAACCAAATAAAGTGCCAAGTAAACTTGTTTATTACCAAAGTATTGACAGTGTCAAATTCATTTTCCTGCACGCTTTTCCGTTACCAAATTAACCGGCAATTTTGCCTAGAGCAAAATTGATACTCTACGCGCAACACTTTGGATAAAACCACCAATGAGTTAATGAAAACTGTAACGACCCAAGAATCAAACGCAATATCTTTTTAATTTCATTTTCTTTATTATAACTCATTTTTATACAGAGTATTTTATTTTATTTTATTGTTAATATTTAATGTATAAATTTTTGTAATAAACATTTTCATTTTGTCGATAACCAAGTCTGTTAAATTCATCGATAAAAGTTTAGTCGATAAGTCGGACGGTAAAACAGTTTACCGATAAATTATCGACGTCTGACCGCGCGCGCGCCAGCGCAACCCCAGTAAACATACAGTGGGGTAGTATTCTAGAGTGGGGATGCTGGACTACCACGTGATGGGAAAAACTCAGCTACCCCAAGAAATCTATGTGCCGACTCATCAAAATCTGAGTATAAATAGAGGCGTTCCGCACAGTTTCATCGCAGATCTTCTCAGGCCTCGACCTGAAGCAGACAATACTCTGAGCAGTAAAGAAAAGCTTGCGCTGAACTGTTTAGGCAGCGATAGAGCGCGAGCTACAGCTATTTCCTACTCTTCCACTGGTGGCGTGCAGTACCGCAAATCAGTGGACCTCCTATCCGCGGTTCGCAACGTGTTACCCAGGTGTTACGCTAAGCCCACGTTTAAGTGTAAAGAGCTAGCGAGGAGCGGAGCTCCTTGAACGACCTGCAATTAACACAGCTCTGGTATAACCAGAAACCGATTGCGACCCATAGGAAAGGTTAACTGGATTTTAGCGGTCTAGCACAAACCTATGGAATTTAGTTTCCATAATCATTGTTGAAAACAAACAGAGTATTGACTGTACAGGAAGACCACGCCACATTCGCGTTAGCGCTATCAATTTTTACAATTATTAATTTCTACTTACATATATTAATTACTAATTACATATTTTTTAATTGTATTCCCAATCTAGGGCGAACTAATTATAATTTCTTACTGTATTCCTATTTCTAGCCGCACTTATTGTGATACTAGCGATTTTATATTATATTTCAACTCACTTACCTTTTATTCTTGAATAAACAAATTTTCATTCAGTTTCTAGCACATTAGTGTTTGGATTTCACTCCTTAACCGCAAACCACACGAACCTATAATCCCTATAACACAGAATACGAGTCACCTTCTAAGGGAACCGCTCTCCCTACAAGTAGGTGCAGTGACGTACTCACTCTGGGTCGTTACAAAACTAAAAATATAAAAATAAACCCCAACCTATCGGAAAATGAAGTTGAAATAATAGAAATAAATAATAAAAACCTCTTTGTTATCCGACTTCGAAAAGGAGGAGGATACTCAATTCGATGTGTATATATTTTTTTTTTTTTTATGTATGTTCACCGATTACGCCGAGACGGATGGACCAATCGGAACGAAACCTCTTGCGTCTGGTAGAGTAAGTCTCCCGATTGGTCCCGTAAAAAAATATTTTGCATTTTTTCATTCCTAACGACATTTTTTTCTAAATGTATGTTCGCCGGTTATTCCGAAACGGATGAACTAATCGGAACGAAATATTTTGGATCTTCTAAAGTATGTGTGCAGATTGGTCCCGTTAAAAATACATTTTATATTTTTTCATTCCGAACGCTTTTTATTGCAGAAAAGCGTACTATTTCATGTACGTGCGCCGTACGTTCGCCGATTACTCCGAGACGGATAGACCAATCGGAACGAAACTCCTTGCATCTTGTAAAGTATATCTCGCACTTGGTCCCGTCAGAAAGGCATTTTGCATTTTTTCATTGCTAACGATTTTTTTGCAAGAACGTAATGCTTGATTTACATTTTTCACCGAATACCGCGAGACGGATGGACCAGTCGGATCGAAACTTCTTGCATCTTGTAGAGTATATCTTCCAATTGGTCCTGCAAAAAAATTTTTGTATTTTTTCATTCCTAACGACTTTTATCGCAAAATACGCAATACTTCATTTATATCTTCCGGTATATGCTGCAGGGAATGTACCGATAGCGATGGAACCTTTCACATTTAGTAGGAGGTTTATCCGCGATGATCTCACTTGCAAAAATTTATGAAATTTGTTGTTTATTAACAACTTAAATGCTGTCAATTTTTTTTCGGTTTATGGTTATTAGCTAACCAACAGAAATCTAAAATCACGTTACACTATCCTACAAATACTACTGGTTCCACTAAAAAGTGTGAAATAAAATAATTTTTAACAAAAAAACATCCCACTTCGAATTGCACTAAAAAGCGTAAAATCATTTCTATTTCATTTATACCAATATTCCATAACTATTAATAATATCTACTTAATCGTTAAATAGGATACCAATTACATTTCAAAGTTTTCGGAGGCGGCGCAAAATTAAAAATACCCGAACAAACGATGCTGCCAATAACGATTTGATTACGGTATGGCAAACTTGGTAATTAATAAGTAGTAAGAGAAAAATTATAGGTCCGGCTGAAAACATTTGTAATTGTAACGATTATATGAGAAATTGGCAGCAGTCCTGATGTACATGCACTATACTGCAGTTCACAAGAGATCATACTTAACTCGCGCCGCTCACTAGGTCTAGAGAGATTTTTAATAACGTGTGTTATTCCCCTCTACAGCTTGCTTCTTATTATACTTTGCGAACATATAAATGGTGGGCAGAAATATATGACGTACGATAACTGATAACCGGTGATGATATTGTAAAGTATCACGATACAATGAAATTTCTATTATTTGTCGCAAAAAAAAATGATGTGAACGCATAGCAAGAAGCACGCTGTAAAGGGGAATCACACGCACTATTCAAAATCTCCCTAGACTTCAGTAGGCCACTAGCTGCGCGAGTTAAGTGCGGTCACTCGTGAACTGCAGTATAGTTAATTCGCAATGGGTTTGTTGATTCCCATTGAATATTGTTTACTTGAAACTATCAAATAGATGATTTATCATAGGTTGCCGGCGCCGGAGTTAGGATCTTCCTAGTAGAGGAAAAGTTTTTAATTTTGCGCCGCCTCCGAAAACTTTGAAATGTAATTGGTATCCTATTTAACGATTAAGGGGGTAGACACGGGTAATGCAGCGAGGTGACATTACCGGCAAAAATGGGCCTAAAAAGGGGTCCGGGAATTTTCGCTTTTCGTCCTTATATGAGAGTATTTGAGGCTGGGTGAGTGCTCATTCGAAAGAGGAAGGTTCAATGCAGCACGCTCTGGTCATGATTGAACGATATTTTGTTAATATCTAATAATATGAGTGTCCAAAGTAGAGGAAAAATCGAGAAAATACATCCGCAGAATCAAAGGTATTTTTAGGTCACTAAAACAGTTTTATGACTCAAATGATGACCAGAGCGTGCTGCATTGAACCTTTCTCTTTCGAATGAGCCCTCACCCAGCCTCAAATATTCTCATATAAGGACGAAAAGCGTAAAGTCGCGATTGCATTCTCACAGACGAGTTTCGCCATTATCTGGATACTACAGAGCAAGTCACGTGACAAATTTAGTTCAGCTAGTAGTTATAAGGTGGCGTCTAAGTAGAAAGGCTGCCGATTTGGAATCGTAGTCAGAATCAAGCGTTAGCTTGATTACGTCACTCAAACTGTGCTGCGAAGGCAAGCGAAAAAGGCAACATCGCCGGAACGCTGAGTGAGACGCACTACAGTCATGCTGTCCTTCTCTCATTCTGAATGTTGAGATTGTCCCTTTTCGCTAAGATTTGACTGCCGCCCGCCTGGATTTTTCACAGCGCCCCATAACAAACCTCGCCCCATTCAAACTATATCGTATTTGGTATCATTTTAATCAGAAAAATTTCACCAATGCGCTAGTAAAAGTTTCACTAAAAAAAAGTCAAAAATAAAAAAGTTTTTTGATTCAATTAGTATTAGTCACACCGATACGTTTCGGCTCTTTCCTTTGATCATCGGACCTCTCTCTTTCCTTCACTGTCTATCCCTTTCTACGTTCACGCTTGGCTGGTCGTTGCGTGTAACCCGAGATTCGACACCTCGACTTGATATATGCAACGTCTTGGTCCCAATCTCTGTTGCATATATCCAGCTTTTACTGTATATACCCGAGGTCCCTCCATTTATTACTTCTAATAGTACCATATTACTTTTTTATGCAGAATGTTTCAAGGAGTTGACACAAGTAAAAAAAATGCAATTCCACTTAAATAAAAAATGGATTTGCATTTTTTGAGTGCATCGTTGCATTCACGAAGAAAATGAAATCACAGAAAAATAGACATTATCATACCATTGAACTTTTATATAAACAGCTTTTTCCTATCTCTTACCAAATTCAAGATATAACCCGTCCCAATTGCATGACGTATCCTATATACTTTTATTAATTAAGAAATATTTATTTAAAAAAGTTAATAACTTTTTCTCAAAATGATTCTCAGATTGCACGTTCCTTCGGTTTTTCAGAGCAGGCATATATTTTTCAGCAGCGAGGAGTGCTACGGTGTGCTATGTAAAATCCACGCGTTTGGTCAGTCAGAATTTATCGGAGCGGGACAATTCTATCATTTGGGTTGAAAGAAGGATAGCATGATCACCGTACATCTCACTCTAAACACGCGCCAATGTTTCGCTTTCGTTCTTCAGGCGTATCGTCGCGATGCCTCTGGCGAGATGAGCGTTTGAATGTGTTTGTAAAAATACTTGAGGCGCTGTTGCCTTCCTAGATTGTGTTGCGCGCACGCTAGCTGAGAATTAAACCTTTCAAGTTCGTACCAGATCACGCAAGTGGCTCCACCAGGCCCAACGAAAAAACTGCTGTAATACCGACGTCCCGAATCGGTGACGTCACGTACTGTGTCTACCCCCTTAAGTAGATATTATTAATAGCTATGGAATATTGGTATAAATGAAATAGAAATTATTTTATACTTTTTAGTGCATTTCGAAGTCGGATTTTTTTTTTGTTAAAAATTATTTTATTTTATGTCTAAACATAGCATCATCATCAGAAATAATAAAACAGAACTTGATAAAACTATTCAATATATTAAAAGATTTACTTATACGAAAAAACATAAAAATTTTCAGTATTTCAAAAGATATTAAAATACAAAATATAAACTGGAACGAAATAGAAGAAATAATAAAAAACACTTTCGATAAAACCGACATTAAAATAATAGTTTGCCTAAATAATATAGAATACGTAAAACCCGAGAACAGAAATAAAATATTTGACCAATTCCACTCTACAAAACTAGGAGGTCATTCAGGTGTAAATAGAACATATAATAGAATAAAAGACAAATTCTTTTGGGAAAATCTAAAACAAGATATTCAAAATAAAATAAAAAACTGCGAGGAATGTCAAAGAAACAAATTAAAAAGAATTAAAACTAGACAACCAATGGTAATAACAGACACACCAATGAAAACTTTCGATAAAATCGCATTGGACATTGTCGGTCCACTCAACGTCACAAAAAATAATAATAAATACATTTTAACCATACAAGACCAATTATCAAAATTTTTAGTAGCAGTACCTTTAAAAGATCAAACAGCAGAATCAGTCGCAGATGCTTTGGTAAAAAAATTTATATGCACTTTTGGCTCACCTAAAATAGTACTTACTGATAGAGGAACAAATTTCACTAGTAAAGTTATGAAACAAGTTGCAAGAAGATTTAAATACTCAAAAATCGAAACAACATCTTTTTCACCTCAATCAAACGGATCATTAGAAAGAGCACATCACCCACTTTGCGAATATTTAAAAAATTTTTTCAACAAAAAAAATGTGAATGGGATGAACTTCTAGAGCTAGCACAATTCAACTATAACACAAGCATTCATTCCAGTCACAAATTAACACCGCATGAACTGGTTTTCGCTTACCCAGCTAGGCTACCTTCGACCGAACCTCTAAAGAAATCAGAACAGTTACCTACACATAACGATTATCTGGAAAACCTAATAAAAAACATGAGAGACATAGCTACTATGGCACGCGAAAATCTAATAGACTCAAAAATGAAATCAAAAGAATACTACGATAGATTCATTAAACCGGTAGAATTTAAGATCGGAGACAAAGTATGGTTACTCAAGGAACCTAAACCGGGAAAATTAGAAAAGGATTGGTATTTAGGGCCATACGAAATACTAAAAATAGGTGATAACAATAATATAACAATCAATTACAAAGGAAAGTCAAAAACAGTTCACGCGAACAAATTAAGCATTCAGCAGCACAGGAAATAACATAAGCCTTCTTTCTAGGAAAAGAGCCGACAATGAAGTTAATTCTATTAATTTATATCAGCACATTCAAAATTAGCCAAGCAATAATCGGGTTTGATTGCGGCGCAACGAACCCGATCGTATCGACATACTCTTTACTGGACACCGGAGAATGCGACTTCCACCATGCAGACGTTAGCATAACCAACACAACAATACGACTCCTACAATTAGCGGAATTCAGAACGGCTCCAATCATACAATGCAAAATAGAGATCCAACGCACAATCTTCCGATGCGGAATGTTCAGCCACTTAGTACCAGTAGAAAACGCGATACAAGAATAGCTGCTAGACATAAGCCATGAAAACTGTAAATCCATACACAACACCGGAATATTTAGATACGATAATTTTCACACAATCGCGAATTTAAAAGTAAACTCAACGAAATCCGTAGGAATAAGTCTAGCAGGAAATGCAATAGAGAGTTCGTGTACAGGAGCGTCCTATTCCGATAGCTACGGAACATGGAATAAAGTATATGTACAAGGTCTTATAAAAATTACATTAATAGAATACACCGCGCAAGTTAGCCTTAATAATGATAAATTACGCTTAGCATCAGGAACAATTTGTAAATTTTCGGATGAACACTGTATCGACATGGAAGGCGGACATACCTTCTGGTCAGCGCTACCGAGAGAAGATTGTCTTAAAACTAAATACGACGTATTATACCGAGGTCCGGTAACAAAACTAACAGCTAAAAATCGCGAAACATTATACACAATAGAAACAACCGACATCTCATTCGCGCTAGCAGCGAAACGAAACATCGAAACCTGCAACAGAATATTAACAAAAACCGAACACCTAAAATTAATTATATACGAAAGATCACAAAATAACATACTATTCGATAACGACGCGCAGCCATCAAAAGAAATACTAAATTTAGACATTCTCACTTACACTAATTCGAAATTCGTATATGTAGAAAAACACTTCAGGGCTCAAATACAAAATCTATATTTAGATATTTTAAGTGAAAAATGCAAACTAGAAAGAAAAACAATCTACAATTCTCTATCCATAGCCTCTATTTCACCAGACGAATTTGCGTACAATTTAATGGAAAAACCGGGATATATTGCTAGGATTGCAGGAGAGGTGGTACACATCATAAAATGCACGCCAAAGGAAGTGCAATTACTCCACACAGACAAATGCTATACGCAATTACCAGTAACCTCAGGAAACCAAACACGATTCCTTACACCGAAAACACACATATTAATGAAGTCAGGAACTCAGATAGAATGTAACACAATCATTCCACAATATTACAAAATAAACAACAATTGGATAGCACTAACACCAACACCAAGACAAGCGCAAAATCCAGGAATTCTAAAACCTAACACAAATATTTCCTGGGAATACAAAGAAATAAATTCATTAGCATCAAGCGGAATCTATTCACAAGAAGACCTCCAAGAGCTCCAACAACACATCATGTTCCCCCTAGAAAAATCAGCCTTGCTGAACACAATAGCGAGGGGCATGCTAGGAGAAGAAAGTGTATAAGGAGGACTAATCAACAACCTATTTACAGAAAACACGCTATCCCACATCGCAGAAAATACGTGGAATAAATTCGTGGAAAAATTCATCAAATTCGGTTCAATTAGCTCTGCAGTAATAATGATCCTTATAATCATTCATATCTGCAAGCTAATAATTGACACAATTATAAGAGGATACACACTGCATACATTATATGGCTGGTCCCTACACCTATTGGCAGCCATCTTTAGTTCAATTACATACTTATTGGTGACATTAAAGAACAATAAAAACATCAAAAGGCTCCCAAGACGAAAACGCCTAACGAAAAAACGAAGACATCGAATTGAACGAAATAAAGATAGAGCAACCAAACAGCCTAAAATGGGGGATATCACCGCCTATCCCACAACGACCACCTGCACTCAGAGCACCTACAGTCAAACCACCCGAAATTAAACCACCACAACCAATAAAACAAGAAAGAATACAGGTTTTTACGCTAGAAGCATGAAACTAAATAAACGCAACGCAAAGGGGAACGCAAGGAATACGCATAAATAAACACACGCGAACTTTAAACAAAATAAAAATTTATTCAAAAATAAATGAAAAGTAACAAGATTTACAAAGTAGTAACATACAATAAGAATCTTACAATAAAGATTAATTAAAAATACGATTGGAAAGGGAAAGGAAGTGAAGGACTTATGAAATAACAATACACGGACCAAAAATAAGATTAGAAAAAAATGAAAGTTTATTCAAAAAAATATATATATAATAAAACAAAATTTTTTTTTCCTCGCTTAAAAAGGAATACAACCAAAAAAAGATACATAAATTTAAGGAAAAACAAGTTTTTTTCTCCTTCTTCTCTTATCTCCTAGAGGGCAATGTGGACAGCGTGGACAGCATTGGCCGCGTCTACTTCTCCTCAAAGAGAGGGGCAATCTCGAGGATACGATCCTCATCCCAGTCCAATAGCTCTCCCAAAAACCGGCGGAACTCCTTACGGAACTCTTGAACCGCCCGGCGGTACGCCACATCGATCATTCCGGGGTAACACCGGAAACGGCCATCAGTGCGCTGAATGGAAAACAAAGAAAACAATATAAAACAAACAAACAAACAAACAAACAAACAAAAAACACTTACCCAGGCGGCAAACAGTTCGCTTTTCGGCTTCGAAAGGTCCATCGCAATGGTCCTGCCACGCAGATAGGCAGAATACATGAAGCTCAAAAAAATATTTTATTCGAAATGGCGATACTGCCCGATCAACGGATATATATATCAATTACCCCACCAGGTGCACAAAATTTCCAAGTAAAACACAGGACATTAACCAATGAAGCACTCAATAATACTCGGAACCAGCGCATGCAAAATATCGCTGTCTCAGCGCATACCCGCCACAATAGAGGATCTAAGAATTACCAATTTCATTTTAGAAACCTTGAATTTAAAAGTTAATAAAGAAGCCCAGAAGTGTCGGTCTACAATATTATTCAGTACACGCACTATATGTAGTTCCGCTACGCACCCCTACCGCCTCAATCTCAGCGGGGAGGGAAGTAAATGGTCATCCGAAAACCATTTACTCTTTGTAACATACCAATTCGTAAACGCAAAGAAATATTAGCAAAAAAAATTTTACCCAGCGCAACAAATTCACACCAACTAACAAATATTGTAATTACACTCACCTTAAAATTGTAAAACTCATCTAACTCATAAAACCGCAAACTATGAATTTGGATAACACAATCGCTTAAAGAAAATTTTCTCTCCAGATTTATTTGTTGATATCGTACCGATATGCAACAATCTAGGCGGCCAGGTGTCACGTCCTGTGACGCATTCTTTAAAATTTCTATTTCGCCACCCAAACTCTTTAAGCCGCTATTTCGCCACCTAAATTCTTTAAACTTATATTTCGCTATACAGATTCTTTAAACTTACATTTCGCGATACAAATTCTTTGAACTTCTATTGCACCATCCAAATTCATCGCTCCGCAAAAATTCTGAGTGAGCAACTCAGCCGGGTCGTCGTACGGCGAGAACGCTGACGATCCGGACGAGGTGGTTCACCCGAATTGCCAAATCAAAAGTCGACCTCATTAATCAATATATAATAACGAGACCAAACCGCCCGCGTTCAGACCAATTATAGTACAGAACCCGTATCAGATCAAATTCAGTGCAGAAACAGTATCAGACAAATTATACTACAGAAACAGTCCAGATCAATTATAGTGCAGACTCAAAAGTCATCGTGACCCGATCACTTCCGTGAAACTCGTTCAGAATCGGCCAGTCCGTTAACGCGAATCCGGATTTAATTCTAACACGCGTACAAAATCCGCAAGATACGACTCTGCTACGGGACCCAGAGACCCGACAGAGCAACTCGTCATTTGTAAAACACGCGCAAGTTAAGAACTGTACGTAAGACCAATAAACATTTGTTGTGCTCGGAAGTGTGTGAACTTCAATTAAACGTCTACCCTACTATCTCCAATCGCCAGGACGACTCGCCACTACAGGTATCCTCGCCCAGCGAAAGGTGAGTAAGAACCTCTACCTAACTAACAACTTAGATTAAATCATACAAAAAAGTACGCGGAGAACTCAGTGAGAGGGAGAACTTCGCGACATTACAATGTAAACAATACAGACAAAAGGTAGTTTTTCCATGTATTATTAATTGTCTCTGGATTATTCACAGGCAGTAATATTGGTAGAATATAGATACCAGATCACAAGGTCTGGTAGTCTAGTTCGGTGTTTTAAGAGTATCACATAGCCCTGTATACGCCCAAATATCATAAAGGTAAGCACTAGTCGTAATTATTCATCTCACAGTTCATACGACTACAATAACTTACCATATTTAATAAACCAGAACATTGTTCAAGTAGTAAATATAAGCATACAGAACTATAAAATAATTTTTAACAAAAAAAAATCCGACTTCGATATGCACTAAAAAGTATAAAATAATTTCTATTCCATTTATATCTGTATTTCACAGCTATTAATACAATCTACTTAATCGTTAAATAGGATACTAAATATATTTCAAAGTTTTCGGAGGCGGCGCAAGATTAAAAACTTTTCCTCTACTAGGAAGATCCTAGTTCAGGTGTCGGCAACCAGTGACAAATGACCCATTTGATAATTTCAAGTAAACAGTATTCAATGGGAATCAATATACCTATTGCGAATTAACTATACTGCAGTTCACGAGTGACCACACTTAACTCGCGCCGCTAGTGACCTACTGAGGTCTAGGGAGATTTTTAATAGTGCGTGAGATTCCCCTTTACAGCTTGCTTCTTACTTTGCGTTCACATCATTTTTTTCCGGAAAATAATAGAATTTTCATTGCATCGTGAAACTTTACAATACCGGTTATCAGTTATCGTACGTCATATATTTCTGCCCACCATTTATATGATCGCAAAGTACAATAAGAAGCAAACTGGAGAAGGGAATAACACACGTTATTAAAAATCTCTCTAGACCTGGTGAGCAGCGCGAGTTAAGTATGGTCTCTCGTGAACTGCAGTATAGTGCATGTAGATCAGGAGTGCTGCCAATTTCTGATACAATCGTTACAATTGCAAATGTTTTCAGCCGGACCTGTAATTTTTCTCTCACGATTTATTAATTACCAAGTTTGCCATACCACAATCAAATCGTTATTGGCAGCACCGTTTGTTCGGGTATTTTTAATTTTGCGCCGCCTCTGAAAACTTTGAAATATATTTAGTATTCTATTTAACGATTAAGTAGATTGTATTAATAGCTGTGGAATACAGATATAAATGAAATAGAAATTATTTTATACTTTTTAGTGCATTTCGAAGTCGGATTCTTTTTTTGTTAAAAATTATTTTATTTCACACTTTTTAGTGGAACGAGCAGTATTCGAAGGATACCGTATTAGCAACCAATTGGTAAAGAAACGAAGTTTACTTGCAGGGACAACTTTGAAAAATCGCGATCGGTATATTCCTTGGAGCGTAACCCTAAAGAATAGGCTTTTTATTATAATAACAATAGTTATTAACAATAAGAAGTTACATAAATTTTGCGAAATGGAATCATCGTGGAATGATCTACGAAATGTGAAAACTCTCATCGCAATCGGTGCATTACATGAACCAGAACGTATTTTGAAGTAATGAATACCGTTCGGAATAAAAAAATGCGAAATGTTTTTATAACGGGACCAATCGGAAGACATATCCTACAAGACGCCAAAGATTTCATCCCGATTGTTCCATTCATCTCGGAGTAATCGGTGAACAAAGCCAGGAAAAAAAATAATAATAATAATAAAAAAAAATATATATACTGATCGAATTGAGTATTCTCCTCCTTTTCGAAGTCGGATAAAAATAGTCTTCGCTAGCCCAGCAATATCGTCCAGAAGATTAGTTAAAATACAACCTTCGATTATCAATAATTAATGATAATAAAACACACAGCACACAGTGATTAATTAATGCTAATCTAATTTCAATCTATCTTGGTAGAATCGTGTAGCCTTATATGTGCTAATTTGAGTTTATTAGTATGAACTATCTTAAACTTATTCGTTCCTAATTCTAATTCCACTGTTAGATCATTAAATATTTTGCTTATCCTGTAAGGGCCTGTCCAGTCACAATCAAACTTAGAGACTCTGGGCTTTTTAAGTAGATATACAACGTCGTTCACGAGGATTAAGCGTCTGATCATAATAATTCTTACTTCTTTGTTTCGCCTTTTCCAGATTCTGGGCCGCAATAGTCTGGGTAGTAGTGATCTTAGCAAATAGCTCGTCAAAGTGTTGTGCAAAGGTACGTGGTGCTTGTCCTCTAGCAAATTCGGAGAGTATCTTGGCTGTAACGCCAAAAACTAACTCGTGAGGAGTAAAACCTGTGGCCTCATGTGTAGAGGTATTATACGAGAAAATGCAGAATCTTATCCAATCATCCCAACTTGTTTTAGTACAATAATGTTTCAGATAATTTATAAAACTTCTGTGTGCCCTTTCAAGCGAACCTAAAGACTGAGGATGGAAAGCTGTTGAAGTTATTCTTTGGATCTTGAAAATCCTACAGAAATGTTTCATCACCTGACTAGTGAAATTCCTCCCCTGGTCAGTATGGATTACCCGCGGACATCCAAATCTGCTTATAAATTGCTCAGCGAATGCATGAGCGACAATTTTCGTGTCAATGGATCTCAAAGGTATTGCATCTGAATATTTAGTAAGATTATCTTGTATAGTGAGTAGGTACTGATTTCCCTTATCGGTTACAGGTAATGGTCCCACTATATCCATTTGGATTTTTTCAAAAGCCTGTCGAGGAGTATCCGTGATTAACATCGGCTGTTTAGTTTTAGCGGAATAATTTTTATTCTCTTGACAGACAGGGCAGGAGCGAACGAACTCCGCAATTTCCTTTGCCATGCCCGGCCAATAGAAACGTTCACGAATGAGTTGATACAATTTATAAGTGCCCCTATGACCTCCTACCACCGAATCGTGATGTTCTCGGATAACACGGTGCAACACGATTTTTGATCTGTAATATCCATTACGTGATTCTTATAGGCTTTTGTTCACTGATTATGAATCTGCAAACCGTTTTGCTCCTATACGTACAGTTTTTGAGAAACAGGCATTTTTGTGAAAACGTGTAGTTGTGGGAAAAAATGGAGTATTACATGAAAACTAAAAACGCGAGGAAGTTCAGGTTTATATCAAAAGATAGAGGAGACTTTCCTCTATACGTCTGTATGAACAATTATATTTTTTGATGATTTTTAATATTTGTAAGTGCTTGTCAAAGTTTGAAAAAGAAGTGCCGTCGGTAGTTTGTACGCGCTATGTTTGTATTTTTATGAAAAATCTTTTATCTAGCAGGAATTTACTATACAGGATTGCATTCTATGAACATTTCTGATGAAGAAACCGTTCACAGAAAGCATCGGTATGGTTTGGTGTTGGAATAAATAAAGAAAATATCCATCGACAACGTGAATACGACGCGTTGCCGCCAGGCGACCATTGTATCCCTACCTCGCCGCGCCAGTGCCGTAACTACGCGCAACGGACACTTGTACCACTTTAACATATATGGCTTACTATGAGTCTGTATAATCTTTGAATTTGTTATCTTCTTGCATTAATTATCATGACTAAACTTACCTATTGTATAGAAGTTTAAAAATGTTTCCGCTTTGCTGCACGTTTATACGTTGTGTCCTTATTTTCGTTCATTAGTGTCCAACAATAGTCTGCAAGCATTGCACACAAGTTTTTTCCTTGATAACGCTTTTCTATTCTTGCAATATCTTGATGAAATCGTTCACCATGCTCATCACTCACATCCCCGAGGTTTGCAGGAAAAAAGTCTAAATGCGAATGCAAAAAATGCATTTTTGGAAATTAATATTGTGTTCTTAACACGTGCACGGACAGTAAGAGTTTTAATGAGCTACAAAAATAGACAGATGATTTCTTAGTAAACTAACTGTGATATCCAAAGTTTGATTTAAAAAAAATAACGCTATATAGAATTAAATGTTATAAATTTGATTATAATAGTTTATGAAAATTATCAATTTCAATGTTATAGCATTCATGTAATTTTAGATCACAATTAAATCAAATTTTACTATTAAAAGCAAATAGTTATTAAAGGATACCATAGGTATACGGATTACGCGCAGTTACGGCACTGGCGCGGCGAGGTAGGGATACAATGGTCGCCTGGCGGCAACGCGTCGTATTCACGTTGTCGATGGATATTTTCTTTATTTATTCCAACACCAAACCATACCGATGCTTTCTGTGAACGGTTTCTTCATCAGAAATGTTCATAGAATGCAATCCTGTATAGTAAATTCCAGCTAGATAAAAGATTTTTCATAAAAATACAAACATAGCGCGTACAAACTACCGACGGCACCTCTTTTTCAAACTTTGACAAGCACTTACAAATATTAAAAATCATCAAAAAATATAATTGTTCATACAGACGTATAGAGGAAAGTCTCCTCTATCTTTTGATATAAACCTGAACTTCCTCGCATTTTTAGTTTTCATGTAATACTGCATTTTTTCCCACAACTACACGTTTTTACAAAAATGCCTGTTTCTCAAAAACTGTACGTATAGGAGCAAAACGGTTTGCAGATTCGTAATCAGTGAACAAAAGCCTATAAGAATCACGTAATGGATATTGCAGATCACAAAAAAAGTTCAAATTTGTTGGACTGTGTAATCTGAGACCGTGTTGACTCCGACGGAACTTCAACTTCACCAGCACACAAGGTAATGACGTATTCTGAATTCTCAAAAATTTGTTTAAGTACGTCTATTATACTACTCCGGTCTAGAGTATTAAATCTATCCGGATCTATTAAAAGACTGAAGGAACCCAAAGTATCCAGGAGAGTTTTTAATGACTTTAACGATGATTCAACGTGACTAAGATCCAATTCATCATGAGGTTCATTTTTATAGAATAAAAGAAAAACAGAATGCTTTTCATGACGGAAAACCATGGCGTCACCAACTTCAATCTGATACTGTTGCATCAGCTCTACTGTAAATCCAATCCGACTTAGCAAGCCTACAGTAGTCTGAGAAATATCACTGCAGTTCAAACGTATAAAATGAACAAGATTCTCATGTCTCATAAAAAGATTATCCTCTACATGATGTATAACAGGTAAAGAGGAAGGATCTACCGTAGACCTAATTATTTCTTTATCCAAATTATTTACTAGTACTGTACTTCTACTATTTTCATCGCTCTCAACATTATTAAGATTTATAATCTTTATCTTTTTCTTTACAGAAACTGTTACCGAGGTCACAATCCCTTTGGGAATCCCAGTGCCAACTTATCCACGCTGCCTGGTCTCTTTACCAAGGCATTCCACAACATCAACCCTAGAACGTGCGCTGGGCATTGTGCAGGTAGAGTTGGTCTGCCCGACATAGCACGAATCATGGCACGCTAGGCAAATAAATGGCCTGTCCGGTTGGAAACATTTTACCGAGCCGCACCCGCATGTAACGTCCGGGGTGGATTTCACGGTTGGTCCACCACATCCACTAGCTGTGACCTCATTCTCACACTCACCCGAAACCACTCTTCGAGGTGTGGGCAAAACCACACAGTCACGGGGATCACACCCCTGCGCTGGCACAAGCCGCACCGGGCCCACACAGGCACCCGCATAGGATGATCCCTTCAGAGATTTAAATAAACTTCCTGTTGATACTGCTTCCGAATACAAAGTTCCTTGCACTTTGTTAGTGGCCTCGTTTTGTTTAGCCGCTGCCTTCCTGCGCGCCAGGAATGCAGAAGCCACAAGTGACTCATTATCAGCAAACTGCATTTCATCCAACCCGGCCGTTTCAGAACCTGCAACTGATGTCTCACCTGCGCAGGCAAGCACCCTTTCCAGACACCGTAAACCGGGATTGGAATCCACGCCAGACCGTACGGTAAATGGTAGAGGTTCAGAATTTATACAGGTTGCTACGGGATTCCGCGAAAGTGCGTCGCCATTGGCGTTAACCTTTCCAGGTTTGTACACTACAGTATAATCATACTCATTCAATCTGATACGCCACCTCATAATTTTTGACGTTGGGTCCTTGACACTGTGTAACCAAACTAAAGGTCTATGGTCAGTAAGTAAAGTAAATTGCCGGCCATAAAGGTAGGGTCGAAAATGTTCCACCCCAAACAAAACTGCTAACAATTCTTTCTCGATTGTCGAGTAGTTAATCTCCGCATCATTAAGAGACCTCGAAGCATATGCGACTGGAAGATCTTTTCCCACTGGCCCCTGGCTAAGTATGGCGCCTATGGCGGAATTAGAAGCGTCAGTAGTAACAAGGAATGGCTGTGAAAAATTCGGAAACTGCAATAAAGGTTCTGCACAAATGATGTCTCTCAACGTTTCAAAAGAAATCTGCACATCGGCAGTCCAACGAAAGGGTAGGTCCTTCTTTAAAAGCTGAGTTAACGGTTTTGCAATCTTAGTCATATTTGGAACGAAGCGTCTATAATACCCCACGAGACCTAAAAATTGTTTGATATTCTTCCTGGTTTTGGGTACGGGAAACTGTTTTACGGCTCGAATCTTTCCAGGGTCAGGTTTTACACCCTCGTTGGTAATCACATGCCCCAGGTATGCTATTTCTTTTTGTAAAAAGCGGCATTTTTCAGGCTGAAGGGTCAACCCAGCGTTTTGGAAACGAGCTAAAAGAGTCTTTAACTTGCGCCCATGCTCTTCTATGGAGGCTGCATAAACTACAATGTCATCCATATATACTAGAAGTTCAACACCCTGCAATCCAGATAATATCAAGTCCATAACCCTTTGGAAAGTGGCTGGAGCATTCTTAAGGCCAAAGGGCATTCTATTAAATTCATTATGACCGTGAGGAGTGGAGAAAGCCGTTTTAGATTTCGATGCAGGGTCTACAGGTATCTGATGGAAACCAGAAGCTAAATCTAATGTACTGAAATATTTAGCTCCTCCCAATTGATCTAAAATTTCAGTGATGTTCGGAAGAGGATATGCATCGGCCAGTTTTTTCGTTCAATTTTCGATAATCGATAACCATCCTCCAGCGTGGTTTACCAGAAGAACCTGGTTTTTTCGGAACTATCCAAACAGGTGAGTTGTAAGGGGATACTGATGGTTGAATAATTTTGTCCTTAAGCAAGGATTCTACCTGAGTTTCTATTTCACTTTTATGGACTGGTGGGTATCTATACTGTTTGGTATGAAGAGGTATTTCATCTGTTGTTGTGATAGTATGATGAGGAACATTGGCTCCTTTTAATTTATCCGTAGGGAGATGAAATTGATACGAAAATTCGTTAACGATTTCTAAAATGCTGGCCTTTTCCCCCTCCTGAAGATGACTTAAATCTAGATATTGTAATAATTCGCTAAATCTCCGAGCCTGATCTGCCGATTTATTTACACCTGGATTCCCTATTTGAGACGAACGAGACGCAGGAGGTATTAATTCGAATTCCTCTAGCTCAATCTGTGGTATCGTAAGGGTAACGAAATCAAATGTGGTGTTAATAACAAACAATTTAGCCAGGCCATCCTGCTGACTTGCCAATACTTCCCCAAAGAAAATACCAGGGCCAGCGTCAATCCTTCTAACATAGCCTGATTTATTTTTGTCCTTTGTCGGGACGGAAATCAACACCTTTTTCCGAGGAGGTAAATCAAACGATGTAAAGATAGGAGCGTGCAGGTTGTCTTCCCCGAATTCTATGAGACATGGAAAATTTTCTTTAAACCTAATTGTAGCTCGTTGTTTTTCTAGGAACGACGTTCCCAAAATTCCGGCCTCTTTAATAGGAAAATCGTCCCCAACCAATTGAAAACTAATAGGAATACCATGTACAGGAATGGCGACTTCACCCCACGACTGGACTGTTCCTGAGCCAATTCCGGTAAGATAATAAATTTTATCTACGTTGATCGGCAGGTCGGGTTTTAATTCTTTCCGTTTAATAAGATTTAATTGTGAACCAGTATCTACAAGAAAGCTAGGTGATTCATTCCGAAAATATTCGTGTACTAGCGAAACAACCGGTGACTGTACTTTATTAATTAATTCTTTTTCGCGGCAGACGCGGTGGATCCGGCGCGTGATATCAGGGGCTCCCTCCGTGTCGCAGGGGCTCCCTCCAGGGCCCTTTTGAGTTTAAAGGATTCTTTCGATTTCTGGGGGCCGAGGAAACTGCTGGTTGCGGATTTTTTACCCAAGTACGGTGAGTATTCCTGCTATAGCATGTTGCACTCGTATGACCTGCCCTACCGCATCTTTGGCACCTATGCGTGTCGCGATTTGAATTTACGAAGCGACGGTCCCGTCGCACCCGACAATCGACAGAAATATGTCCGGCCTTTCCACAGGTAAAACATTGGTGTTCTGTGAAGTCCGCGATGGATTTACCTGAGTCTCAATTTTTGATGCTAATTTAATTGCTGCTCTTAAATCTTTAACGTCGTCTTTAGAGAGAATACTCGCGGTAACGTCGTTTCCCAATCCCCCTAAAAATCCTGTCACCGCGCTTGTCACGAGCAATTTTTTAATACCCTCAAATTCCTCTGAATTTAAGTCTTCCTTCGCCGCCTGTACCCCGCGATCTAAAATATCGTTTACTCGGAACCCATATTCTTCGATCGTTTCGCTTTCACGACGGCGTACGGTCTTCAACTCGTTTTGGGTATCATTTAAATTAAAACTTTGGGCGAACGTGGATTTGATCAGAGCTATCAACTCCTCCACAGTGTTTGGTTCGTCATCACCCACTATGCCCCTGTAAACCCGGTGTTACATTCGATTCCGAATTATAGCGAGCAAAAGAGTTTTGTCCTCGGATTTGGCTAAGGTGTCGGCAAGCCTACATTGAGCAATAAAATGGTTAACTTAGGATGGCTTTCCATCAAAATGAGGAATAAAACCTTTTACTACATCATACTGGGTTCCCGTAAAGGTTTTTGGAAGCTTAGGCGATGTCGTGACCGCGTCCTTAACCGTATTGTCCTTAGAAGGTTGCAATGAAGCTAGATTCAAATTATTTGCCGGATGCTCATTCGCATCCGAAGAAAAATCCAACACGTTAGAAGGTAGTGGTCTAGGTGGAATCATTAACGTGTTATTAGCAGTACTGCTAGAAGGAATTGATACGCCGCCCAGCTCACCCCAACTCTGTATTGTAGACTGGGCAGGTACAAGAGACGACTCCTGTAATTAGGGTTTAATCCTACCGAAAGAGGAAGAAGATCCTATACTAGGAGATTCCGCAGAAATTTCTTCTACAAATATAACACTATCACCACGCAGACTATTTTTGCGACCCTTCTTCCTTCTGGCCCTTACTAGTTTCTTTAAAAACGGCGGCATCTTATCGAGTTGGAATTTACGATCACAAACTAAGATTCTATAGTCTAATTGCTTATATTCTAGACTTGCAGTTTCTGTTGCAACGGTCGATTTATAATCCGCAAGAAAATCACTTAACGTTTTGTTTAACTTGTTGCTTCTTTCACAGGTGTACGGCTCCGTTCGTTGACGACCCGTTGATCCGGTTCACCTTGATTTATGGGAAGAACCCTCAGTACTCCGGCTCGATGGTCCCCAGTTCAGTAACAGGTACTCCAGTAAAATCCGTCCGCAGTCAGCTGCTTCAGGTAGGCCTCAGCTCCGTGAGCAGTCCGCTCGCGGGTAGATTAGCTATGATCAATGATATTACCTTAAATAGATTTGTGTATCACTCGCATCCGCAGATATCGCAAATGTTGAGATATCGCGAATTTAAAACAATTAGTCAAGCTTTCACGGCCGCGGTGTGCGAAGAAAAAGCATTACGCTTAACATACACCACACAAGTTTGTAGGACTTGTAATAAGAATCGTCATTCCGCTCAAGAATGTTATAGGAATAGAAAATCACAGTTCGCGTTTACTTCAAATTATAACCATTTTCAAAATACTAGTCGAATTCCTCCGTATCGTCAGAATCCTGTTCCAAATCGTGCTCCAATTCAAAGAATGAATAACACTTCTAAGTCGAATGTACAATGCAATTACTGTAAAAGATTCGGTCATGTAATAAACGAATGTCGGAAACGAGAATATAATAATTCCCAACGAGCGATGCAGAATCGACCTTCAACGAGTACCTTACCATTCGAAAGACGAAACGTACATTTTGAGCAGCAAAATTTCCGCGATCCCCTACAACAACCCAATCCTCCGATCACAAACGAACAGAATCCGCAATCAACAATGAATTTCATCAATCACATCAGCCAAGATTTCGAGAAATTCCTAATATAACAATTTTCATTTCATCCGATACCAATGAGCTTAATTACGTATTGTTCGAGTCAAAACAGGCAAATTCTGAGGACAAAATCTTGAAACTCCTAGTTGATTCTGGCGCTTCTATTTCATTAATAAAAGCTTCTAGCTTAAACAATTATGACATCACCGATCCAGTTCCAGTATCATTAAATGGCATTTCTCTTAATTCTCCAGTAATAAGTTTAGGGCAAACAAATGTTGAGTTGAAAATTCGTAACAACAAAATAGATACACAATTTCATGTAATAGATTCTCTCACAAATATCCCTTTTGATGGACTGATAGGCAACGATTTCCTTCGTTCGTTAGACTGCAAAATTGATTATGAGCAGTCGACAATATCTATTAAAAACATTCCATTTCCAATCCCGTTAGGTTACAATGTACCCGAAGCATCCGCATCCGAAATAACCTTAAATCCAAGAAGTGAAACAATTATTTTTATTAAAGTCCAAAATCCGTATAATTTAAGCGAAGGGATAGTTTCGTCTCAAGAGTTAAACACAGATCGCAATATACTCATTCCTAATGCAATTGTCAAAGTAATCGATGGAAATCAGTCATTAATTAGCATAGTAAATACGTCGCATCTGAGTAAACGAATCCCTATTCCAGAATTATTATTAGAACCCGTACCGTGAGAAGGAAGAATTTATCAGTTAGCTCCAAATCAAAGTAGCAATCAGTTAGATAACAGATTACGAGTCTTAAACGAACACTTACGTCTGAATCACTTAAATTCCGCAGAATTGTCATCGATAAAATCTATCTGCACCGAATTTAACGATATTTTTCATCTACCGACTGACGCACTAACGAAAACCACAGTATGTACACATGAAATTAAAACGATAGATGAGCAACCCGTACACGTTAAGAATTACAGATATCCCGAAATACATAAAAAGGAAGTCGATAAGCAAATAGAGACAATGTTAAAGCAGGGAATAATCAAACCTTCAACAAGCCCGTGGTCGAGTCCTCTCTGGATAGTCCCAAAAAAACTTGACGCGTCCGGTGAACGCAAATGGCGAATAGTGGTTGATTATAGAAGGCTGAATGAGCAGACTATTGGTGACGAATATCCTCTTCCGAATATCGAGGATATTTTGGATCAATTAGGACATGCGATATATTTCACCATATTAATCTCGCGAGCGGCTATCATCAAATCCCTATGAATCCTTGTGATGCACCGAAAACCGCGTTTAGTACTCCAAGCGGACATTTTGAATTCACACGTATGCCTTTCGGGCTCAAAAATGCTCCGGCCCGGTTCCAACGTATGATGAACAGTGTTTTGTCCGGATTAAATAATCGTCAATGTTTAGTTTATATAGACGACATGATCATATACGGTTCAAGTTTAGAAGATCATAATAGAAAATTAAAAAACATCTTTTCCAGACTTCGTGAAAACAATCTCAAGTTGCAGCCAAATAAATGCGAATTTCTAAAAAAGTCTTGTGAATTCTTAGGCCATGTAGTTTCGGAAAAGGGCGTAGAACCTAACAAAAAGAAGGTTGAAGCAATTAATGATATGTCGCGTCCGTCAAATGTAAAGCATATAAAAATGTTCTTGGGCATGGTTGGTTACTACCGCAAATTCATTCCAAATTTTTCTACCATCGCGAAACCTCTGACAATTCTACTAAAAAAGGATCAAACTTTTGTATGGTCTCGTGAACAAGAAGAAGCGTTTAATATGTTGAAACAGAAATTAGTACAAAAACCCTTGCTTCAGTATCCTGATTTCTCGAAAACTTTTATTTTAACTTGCGACGCATCTAATGTGGGAATTGGATCAGTACTTTCACAAATAACGGACGACAAAGATTTACCAATTGCATACTATTCACGTACACTAAATAAAGCAGAACAGAATTATTCAACTACTGAAAGAGAACTATTGGCAATTGTAAATTCAATAGAACATTTTCGACCTAACCTATACGGACGTACGTTTACTATATACACGGACCATAGACCATTACAATGGTTATTTAATTGTAAAAATCCGACATTTAAATTAGTTAGATGGCGATTACGCCTAAACGAATACCAATATGAAATTAAGTACAAGCCAGGTCGTGTAATTCTAAATCGCGGACTTTCGCGTCTTCCCTTAGAAGAAAAATCAGTAAATATTAGCACTCAAAATCAAGCTACTTATCAAGATTTTATTAAATTCCATTATGAGAATCAGGAGCTAATAACGTATGAAAATGAACCTAAATCATTAGCTAATATCAGGGATCCTATAATATTATTATGGTCACAGGATTTAGATGAAAGCAACCAGTACTCCGATTATATCCTTTCAAATTTTGATGTATCCGGAATAAAACCTAGTATTAATGGGTTATATCAACTTGAAAATAAAACTCGAACAGTATACTTACTTTTCGCGATGAATTTACACTTTGACAAACTTGAATATAAGAACATATTTTCATCCTTAATAAATCTAAAAGCAACCATACAAGACACTAAATTCGTTTTTGTACTTTCGGAAAAACACCCTAATATTAAAACATCCCATCTATATGTAATGTCGAGGTTCATTTTTACTGCGACCGAAATTAAAATTCTTAATAAATCTAAAATTATCCCTAGAAATCGTCAAGAAATAGAAAAGATACTAGAGGAGAATCATGCCAGTAAATTATCAGGACATAGTGGGTTTCAGAAAACGTATTCTGGAATCAAAGAAGCATATTGTTGGCCAGGAATGAAAACAGATGTAAGAAAATATATTAAACAATGTCAGTCGTGTCAGTTAAATAAAACAAATTTTAAGCCAACAAAACAACCAATGGAAATTACCACAACCGCAGAAAAACCATTTGATAGATTAGCCATTGATATAGTAGGACCATTACCTTTAACGGAACAAGGAAATAGATTCATTTTAACAGCTCAGGATGATTTAACAAAATTTTGTATTGCAGAACCTATCCTAACCATGAGGCCGAAACCGTAGCAAAAATCCTAACTAAGATATTTATGCATTATGGTATACCTAAATTCCTATCAGATCAGGGAACCGATTTTATGGCAGGTTTAATAAAAAACTTAAGTAACCTTTTTAAAACTAAACATACATCCACTACACCTTACCACCCCCAGACAAACGGTGCACTTGAAAGATACCATCTAACATTAAAAGATTACCTGAAACATTATATTAAGCCGAATCAAACAGATTGGGACGAATATATACAGTTCGCGATATTTAGCTATAACACGTCAATTCATAAATCTACTAATTATACTCCTTATGAACTTTTATTCGCTAACAAACCCTATTTACCCTCATCCATCATTCAAGAACCTCAATTCCATTATACATATGATGACTATATTCGCTTATTACAACATAAATTGAACACTTCATTTAAAATAGCTCGTGATAAGATTTTAGACTCCAAAACAAGAAGCAAAGAATACTATGACAAGAAAAACAATCCTGTTGTATACAAACAAAACGATCTTGTGTGCATTTATCAACAGCAAACTAAACCGGGTCAAAGTAAAAAGTTAGCCCCTAATTTTAAGGGTCCGTATAAAATAACGAAAATTTTCCCTAATAAAACCGTAAAAATTCAAATCGGCAAAAAGAAACAAACATATCATACTAACCATCTAAAACACTATTTTTCAGATGAATCAGACACTCTGGATACTCCTCACACTTCCAATCCTAGCAACCAGCCGTTATTTCTCTAACACTCCGTTTACCCATTCAAGTGGAATATTTTATAATAAATTAGGAATCGCACAAATTTTAAATACTAAATTAACGTTACTAACACACATAAACATTACGTATCTCAAGGAAGCTCGACTAATATTACAAAACACATATCTAAAGTCTCAAAATTTTTGCACAGCTAGATTTTTGAACGAAGCAAATTATAATCATGTAAACTATCATTGGGAACAAACCTTAAACGTTATAAGAGATGAACTAAAGAACATAGATTCCAAACACGAAATATTGTATCAATTGGCAGGTCAAGAAAGTAATAAACGTAAACGTCGCGGCTTAATGAATGGCGTATCTTATGCTCTCAATTGGCTTTTTGGTACTCCTGATGCAGATGATGCACAATATTATACGGATAGTATTAATATGTTAGTAAATAATAATAAGCAGACGCAAACTTTATTAAAATCTCAAATTCAGATTATTTCTGGTACGATACGAAATTTTAATCAATCATTAACTTCACTAAAAGCTAATGAAGATATTTTGAACACTAACATAAATCGAATCAACAAATTCATGACTCAAACAAGATTATATATAACACAATTGGAATGTCAAGCTTTAATAGGACAACAGATCGCAATGTTATTGTCTCTAAGTAATACTATTTCGCAGGAATATAATAAATACATAGAAGCAATAAATCTTGGAAGACACAACATTTTATCACCATTAATCGTAACACCTGAAATTCTGCTGAAGGAGTTGACCTCCTACAAAGGAGAATATGAATTAGTAGTATCCCCTAACCTCGAGACATTGCCGATATTTTATAATATGTTAAATTTACAATTAATTCCGTCGAACGACCTTATTATATTCGCCTTAAAATATCCACTGGTAACAAGAACGACATTCGATCTTTATCATTTAATTCCACTTCCCGTTCAATTTTAAAATACCTCCTTCTTTTCGTACATCTCTCCCAAACAACCCTATCTAATCATTTCCCAACCAAGGCTCATTTTTCCCTTCTACAAGATTTAAAAAGTTGCATTATGTATCTGGATGGGAAATACGACTGCATGGACATCCACACGAGGAAATCAGCCGAGCAACCCACTTGCGAAGCCCAGCTGTTGTCACCTCACATAGATAAAATACCGGAAGATTGTGATACGAAGACCATCAGAGCCAGCATTGAGACATGGACGTACATCCAAAACAACCATTGGATTTACGTTTTGCAAAAACCAATCACTGTAACTATTCTTTGCCGTGAAGACAAAGACCATATGGAGGACATAGTTCTACACCAGACAGATATACTGTATCTAGAAAGTCAATGCAAAGGGTACAGCAATATCTACCTCTTGGAACCAACAAAGCAGACCAAGAGAAACATCACCCATTGCGCACCTCCAATTAGTATAGTGGACAGTGATTGCAGTGTTGTAAATATAGACAAAGTTAAAATTGATGCGGCACATTTGGAACCAGTAAAACTTAGAAACATAGACTTATCCGATTTTAAATATGCGAATAAAAAACTAAATGAACTTGATCAAATTCTAACTCATAATCTAAACGAACCATTTATTGTTACTCACACTCGATGGTATACAATTGCCATAGGAATAATAGCTGCTATTCTAATAACTGTAATTTGTATAAAATGTTGTCGTTGGTGTGGCTGCCTAAGATTACTACAAAGATTTTTCTGTTTTACGAAAAACCCAAACAACGGGGAAAGTGTACCACCTATGATAAGAAATTTTATTAATTGTAACTTCGATTCAAACATTCGTAGCCACTACCGGGAAACATCAAGGGACGTCGTAACGTATAGCAATAGAAGACGGGCTGCTGGAATTGGCAGTATCAGCTCAACCGAAGACAGTGAGGGAAGCCGAACACCACCACCCATATGTAGTCCTACAGCCAGAAACTATTACAGAGGAAACCTACGCAAAAGTACCACACCAATGTAAAGTTGTTTAGCATAAACCTAATAGTTAAGTTTTAATAATTAAAATCATAATTCAGACTCTTAAATAGTTATTAGAAAACTCTTATGATAATTAAATTATTATTACGATATAATCAAAATATCATATATGTATACCCATATCTATATATACGTTTGTACTAGTAGTTTGCAAGTTTAAAGATAAATGTGACATATAATTAATACTAACGGCGAACTCAACCAAACCATTGAATTGTATAAGGTATATTTTAAATTGAATTCTAACGAATTCAATCTTTTATGGGGTAAGGTGTTGGAAGACCAACATTTGATTACGATAACCCTACGAACTCACTGCCGGATATCCCATCATTCTATACCAATAATTCGTCGAACTCACTGCCGGATATCCCACCATCCAATACCAATAATTCGTTGAACTCTAGGCCGGATGTCCCACCATCCAATTCCGCGATCTCCGACTCATCAGCGATAGTCTTACCTCCGTTCTCATGCATCAAGAATTAGAGTCATCCTCCCCCACTAAGCGAAGAAGACATATATATATATCGTGACAATAGGTCAGGAGAGAATTCAAGATTCAACCACCAACCAAAGTACTCGTGTTGTTCCACTGCGTATTTCCTATTCACTGTAAATTACGTTAAGTTGAGTTCGGAGTGTCACGAGGAACCATCGAATAAACTTTTATATTTTAAAAAGCGATCGTTTCTTCACCCGGATCCCAACAATATATCCAATGTCCGAATTTTCGGATATCGCATGAATGTTAAAAGTTTTAATTTCATTATCGTCTGACCACTTAAACTCGCCGTAAGGTAGATACTGCGACATTGCCCATCCATACAAATTATTAACATCGAAACAAACTAAATATCGCGATGGTTCTTCGGAATTGTACGATTCCATGTATTTATTATTGGCCTTTGGGTATCGATTAGAACATTGACTTAAACCGCCACGTATGCCGCGCTCTATGAAAAGTAGCATATCGATATCTGTCAATAATTCTAATTCGATACGCGTGTGCTTCAGCATTGCATCCCACGTAAAACCGGGTAAAGTATAGTAATATGCAGTGTTACGCCCCGGCGGAAATTTTGGAATTTATCCGCCTTGCGTCCCTTATCAAGCCCTTTGGGGTTCCGAGGATTTCTCATGCGAGGTACACGAGGAAGGTTATTTCTGTTTCCTTCTTTACAATAGTTTACGTGACCCTCCTTGAAACTATCGTCGCCAACCATAGATATATAAGACAGTTTACGATCGGGTAACGCACAAAAACTCGCGTTAGCTCGTAAGAGAGAGAGAGAGCCGTTAGCACAACACCAGCGCTACGCAGTTATCCAGTGCTTCGCATTCCGGGAATTTCCCTTGGTAACTGCGTAGAAACGGGAAAACCGTAATAACTTCTTTGTCGAGGAAACTCTTTCCCTCTCATTTGCACAAAGCGTCAGCCGGTCCAATCAGGATCATTATTACCTGACCGAATGATAGTGTGAAAGGAATGGATGGATGAATATGAATTTGAACGATGAAACTGCGGTAAATGAGAACCTTTACAAAGCCTAACGTCGCGAACGTTCGACCGCTGTTCGAAAATCAAGGGTCGTTCGAAGCAATAAACATCATTGTGTTCGAAATTCTAAGAACTACCTAGCGACAACGACGAATTTTGAACAAAGGAATGTTCTGGTAGAAATGTTTAAGTTCATCGCTAACGAAATGCCGGTTCCACCGAAGTAATTATGCGAAAGATTGTAAATGAATGCATAATCGGCATTGCGACTATCTCGAATGCATCGTCCGCTTTTACACTGATAAAATCTTTATTAATCAGGAAAGACAGATAATTCTGATCCTGTTAAGGGAAAGTGAACGGATCACGGTTACAATTGTTAGATTATATTTATACCGATTTCAAGACCATTCATGTTCAGTCAAATTAATAGTATCATTTAACAGTTCAATGTTTGCATGATCAAATCAAATCAATAGCTGTAAATTGGCAATAGTACATTTAAAGGAAATACTGCGTAGTTTCTAGAAAACCGTTGAAACTATCATGGCGACGTATTAGAAAGAAAAAGGAACACCAAAGAAAGGGGATGAAGAATCTTCGTCTAGCTCGCGCGTCTTAGCCAATCACCGGGCACGCGACACTTCCGAGCACGTGCCACGATTCGTCAATCCGTCCCCTCCAAGGACGATGATCGCGCGACGGGCCCTTCGCCCGTCGATCTCGCGCAAATTTCGACACTCTTGATCGATCAATCGTCGAGGTACGTGATCTTGAGCCCGTGTGTCCGAGAGACAGAGTTATTCGGAACTTCGCGATATTTTCTCTGCGGTAAAGTCCTCCGCGTAGCGAGGCAGAGTGCCGTGCGAGTTAAAATAATCAGAATTCTGAATAAGGACTCATAGACGCGCACGTTAAATTTTCCTTCTACCTAAATTTCTATCTTTCTTTCTCGTTTTAAATCGTTTGCTCGCGTAATCAATCGTATTAGCTTCATTCCGCGTAATTAAATATTTATTTGCTCTTTTCCTGTTCGTAATCGCTTGTCTCTCGTCGACGTACTCGTCCGTTTAATTCATTTTCCGACGCGACAAGTGCAGTGATCGATATTTTACCGTTCTTTGGTGTTCCAGATTAACCAGCGAATACTATATAGAAATCTACAAGCAAATTTATTATCTTGTAATAACTAAACAGCATTTCGGTAAGTCGATTCTGTACCATTTTTGAACACGACGACAATTTACTGGCAAAACGGGCGATCTGTCCAGCCCTTCTTGGGTTCCGAGAATTCCTCCGGTCAGATCGTTCCAACGTTTGAGGTATCGATAAAAACGTTCAATTATTATCGTGCTGCGATTTCGTTTTCTATAATTTCTGTCATTTCTTTTATTAAATCAAAGGGACATCCTAGTCCTGCCCTTTCGAGGGTGCCGAGAGTATCTCAGGCTGGGGTGTACCCTTACGGCGAAATTACGCCGAATTTCGAGTTAATTCAAGCGAAAACGAAATAGTAACAATCATTTTTCCCGCGACCGTCAAAAATCGTAAACCTCCAAGTGTGATCTCAGCGCGCGCATATCATTATATTTTTATATTTTTATATATTATATTTTGTTATTTTTACGAATCATCTTTACCCTTGTTAACAAATACGTATAAAACTGGTATCCTCAATAACAAGTTCCAAAATTAGAACATCTTCAATTTTTGGCTTTCTTTGTTCTGTTAATTTCTTGATTATTATTCATAATTAAACCAGTTTCACTAGTTAAACAGTTTCAAATTTATTTCAAACACACCAAACACATTTCTTTCAGTTATACACGCCTACCATTTCATACAGATTCAAGGAGGGACCCGTACGGGACCTAAAGCGCTGAACGAACCCAAACGAAAGATTAAAAAGTTCACACTCTAAGTTCTAACATCTTAATAATTATCTTTCGTCTTTTAATTTGTCGAGAGCGCTAACCCGCTCGAGACTGGTGGCAGCGATACCAACCATCGCGCTCAGAATAGGGTAAAAAGTATAGGAAATTGCCTTTCAATTTTCTAGTTGAAACAGCAGTCTTTCTTTCCTAGTCCTATTATCCTTATCCTTTTTACGTTGCGCCGTCGCACGCGCAACGTAACAAAATTTTGGTGGCAGCGGTGGGATGCCAGCGCTTGCCCCGTGAATCTGTATAATTTGAAGTGTTTGAAAATTTCTAAATTCCTGTACTAATTATTGAATTCACTGTCTTAATCTCTGAGATCACAGTTGAGGCAAATTCGGGACATTATAGATACCCCCTTTTGCCAAACTTGCCGCATTGCGAAAAATTGAATTATTCATTGTGTAATTTGTGCGAATTATATATTTAATCGTAATTTCTGTGTGTTTTACGGTAATTGTTCAGGGAAAATTCATTTGAAATCAATTTCTGCTTCTGGTAACTTATTTATTTATTGTCAGTCTTTGATTTATTTATCTATTATTTATTTATTGTATTTATTTATTTAGTTAATATTAAATTTGTGCTTTGTCAAATTTCCATTTATTGAATTATTCCGATATTTTCTTAAAGTACTGAACAATTATCGTCCATTTCTGATTTTCTATTATTATTATTTTGATTCGAAATTTTGATTTTTGATTTGATTTGAATACTGTGTGTTACAATTTCTGTGTTTTGTCTATATTTTGTCTGTTATATATTTTGTGTATTACAAATCAAATCCGAATATTTTTCCGCGTACTAACAAATTCCGTTTGAAAATGTCTGATCCGATTGACGCCGGTGAAGGTCCGAGCGGGTTGAGACCGCATACGCCTGAAAATACCGGTGAACCACACGATACTTGGCGCGATACACGAAATGTCGGTTTCGCCTCGCATACGTTCAGGAACGATGATCGCGAATATAGCGACCTTTCCACAACGGTCATGGAAAGTTTTGCCGTGCAACAAGCCGCCCACCATGTTCCGACTTTTGATGGACGGAATATCCGTCTTCGGGACTTTATAAGCGAAATACAGTATCATTACGATAGTTTACCAGCAACGGGAAGAAGGACTTTCCTTCGACTCGTAATTTCGCGTTTAAGGGGGAGGCACGAGACAGCGTTAGCGGTATGCTTTTCATCACTATCGGAGAATTAATTCAACATTTGAAATATCGATTTACTCCGGAGAGATCGTATAACGACCTATAATCGACAATTATTGAATATGCGTATGCGGCGTGACGAATCCGTATTTGCATTTCACGACCGTATTCGTGCATTGCTATCTGGGATGGAAGATATACTCAAAAGGGATTACGGAGCCCGCGCGTCAGATTTTATGGAACCTGTAAAATCGTCTGCGGTAGACGCGTTCGTTTTCGGTTTGCCTGACGAGCTTGCAAGGGCGGTCGATTCGCGCGATCCCAAAACATTGAAGGACGCGGTAGACATTGCCGTTCGACTTGAAAATCGGGAAAAGTACTATCGCCCTGGATCTCGCGATCTTTATCGTCCATCTTACGACTCGCGACGAGATGCATACCATGGCTATCGCTCGAGTCATCAAAGTCCGGAACGCGATCGTTCATATTCTCCGCGATTTGACAGCTTTTCGCCAACGAGACGCGAACCACACGCCGGAACGTACGAATCCTGAGTCACCAACTAGAGACGCGAATAGGACCCGCGATTTTAGAACTTCGAGTCCGGTTAGAGCCTTTCGGGCGGATTCGCCTGCCGGAACATCGCAGCATCGCCGTAAGGAATGCACCTGTGGAAAGAAATCTCCCACAAGGCGCGAATCTCCTGAACCGCGTCGCAGTTTTGAATTTCGTAGACCGCGTACACCACCGTTGGCGGAACCTGTACCAGGGCCCCTCACGGGAACGGTTGAGGTCACCGTCACCTGACCGTCGCGCGAATTTAAACGCCAGTGCGACTCGCCGGACGGACGCGACGACGAGTCAGACTCAACCAGAGCGTCAGAAGAAAGTACAGTTCCAGAAGAAATAGTTCTCGCAATAGAAACTAAGCGGGCTACGCCAATCGTGAAAATTCCATCCGAAGATTTAGAACCGGGAACCGGGTTATTTCTTGTTGATACCGGCGCAGAAATCAATTTGATTAAAGTCGATCTTTTACAACCCAAGTTACCAATCGCGACTTACGAGGCGACGATAATCTCTGGCATTACGCCACAGAAAGACCGAACAATCGGCACAACTACCCTGCACATTCAAGGGAATCCTGTTCGTTTTCACGTCGTTAGGTCGGATTTTCCATTAATTACCGACGGAATTTTAGGACAAGAATATTTTCGACAGGTAAAGGCCGAGATATCGTTCGCGCATAATACACTCGTGACGTGCACCGAACCGATTCGACCATTTCGTTTTGTCGACGAACGTTCGTTGAATTGTGTAGAACGTCGAGATTTAAGGCCGCGCACTTACGTCATTAAAGCGCGCAGTAGGCAGTCGATCGGTATCGATGTAATTAATAACGATCTGCGAGAGGGCTATCTTCCCTTACTGGAAACGGTGGACGGCTTGTATGTAGGCAGAGCCGCAGTCGCTGTAAATGACCAGGGGGTATGCCACGTCCTCGCGATTAACACCTTACAACGCGATTTGGAATTGGAAATTCCACCCCAGGAAATAATCCCGTTTGATTACCATCGTTTTCCGGAAGAGTCGGACGACCCGGATACCGAGTTAGAAAATCCGGTAACAGTCGATCGAGTTACCGAGGTTTTAAAGAAATTGCGATTAGATCATTTGAATCTCGAGGAACGTAGCCACGTGGAAGATTTAGTGGAAGAGTTTCCGGAAAGATTCCACCTTCCGACGGATAAATTGCAGGCTACAACCTTTATTAAACACAACATTCCAACTGTAGACTAGGTACCAATTAATACTCGTCAATATAGGTTTCCTCCCGTCCACAAGGACGAGATCGAAAGACAAATTCTAACGAAGTTAGCCAGTGGGATAATTGTACCGTCGAATTCACCTTATAATTCTCCCCTGTGGATTGTTCCGAAGAAACCTGATCTAAGGGCAATCCCAGGTGGAGAATGGTGATAGATTTTCGGAAATTTCAACGAAAAACCGTAGGCGACGCGTATCCACTACCTAATATGACTGAAATTCTCGATTTAAATCGGAACGCGCAATACTTCTGCGGTCTTCGACCTCGCGAGCGGGTTTCAAACAAATAGAGACGGATCCGAATGACCGTCACAAAACCGCGTTCAGTACACCTACGGGACACTACTAATATGTTAGAATGGCCGGAAGGATTAAAGAATGCCCCAGCAACCTTCCAACGCTTGATGAATCAATTACTTCGCGGGCCTGCAGGGCATAGAATTGTTTGTTTATTTGGACGACAATGTCATCTTCGCGAAAACGTTGGAGGAACACGGAAAGAAGGTCCGACGCCTGTTACGCGCCTGGCCGACGCCGGTTTAACCCCTTCAACCGGATAAATGCGAATTTTTGCGAACTGAGGTCGCGTATCTCGGGCACGTGAGTGGTAGAAACTGAGTCCGACCGGATCCTAAGAAGATATCCGCAGTAAAGACTTTCCGCGACCCAGAAACGCCAAAAACATTCGTCAATTTCTAGGCTTAGCAGGATACTACCGCAGGTTTATTAAAGATTTTGCTGCCAAGTCTAACCACTTCTGATTTGCTAAAGAAAACCGTAACCCTTCGTATGGGGAAAAGAACAACGAGTAGCTTTTATCGCGCTAAGAAAAGCACTTTGCAGTGCAACCGATTTTTGCAATACCCTGATTTTCAGAAGCCGTTACGCTACAACAACCGACGCGTCAGACTTCGCAATCGGGGCCGTTCTTAGTCAAGAAGTCGACGGACACGATCTGCCCGTCGCATACCTTTCGCGTACGCTCACAAAACCGTAGCGAAACTACTTTACCACTGAGAAGGAGTGCTTAGCAATTTTATACGCCGTGCTGCATTTTCGACCTTATCTGTACGGGCGTAAATTCAGGTTGGGTTAGCGACCATGAGCCTTAAGATGGATCAATTCGATCAAAGATTCCGGGCAACGTTAGATGGGATGTCCGATGGCGTTTAAAATTACGCGACTTATGAATACGAATTCGTGCATAAACCCGTAAACTGAATACCAACGCAGATGCGCTTTCGAGAAATCCGGTCAATGAAGCGGAGCTGAATGAATCAGACGCTTTCACGTTAACTAGCTCTGAAACCGAGAACGAGAAAGAGGAATCGTCCTCCGTAATAAAATGATCAATCGATTCTTAGTAACTTCCGCGCAAGTTAAATCTAGAAAGGCGCGACGAAGGACAACACAAGCGAACTTGTTGCCGATATCGGGACTCTCCGCGGTCGTTCCTGACTCTGAAACACCGGCAGTCGTCGTTCGTAGGGGGCGAGGTAGGCCTCCCGGTACAAGGAATCGGCCAAAGAAACCACCTGTAATAGACACGGACGGAATAGCTACGCGTACGCGTTTGAGATCCGCGACGCAACCCGTTCCATCTACTGTTCCAATCTCTCTCCACCAACTATCATAGTAACTTCTAATTCTCCTACAGAGACTGGACTTTACAACTAATAACCCAACAGACACCGATACTGATTCCGAAGCAGGAACGCCGATTTATGTGCGTAGACGTAGCGTGTTGCCGAGCCTGGGGCTCAGTTCGCGTCAGCGAATTCCGGGAGTGTCCCAGACCCCAGAGCCCGACAGCGCTACCACCGATTCGGATCAGGAATGTTTCAGAACTCACTTTCTAGCGTATCAAAAACGTATTTCGAATTACCATCAGACATTGACGTTACGGCAAAGGATACGGTCGAAGACTATGACAATTTACATCGTCCTGACGGGTTGTCTACAGAGAATTTCTCCGATACAGTAATCCATAGACCGTTACAACAATCACGGTTACCAGCTACTTTACTGTCTACTCCGCCAATAGCCTTATCCACTCCAGTAGAAAACTTATTGCTGAAAGGGTTCCTGAACAGCAACAAAAACGACCTAATAGTACCTGCAGATGTACCACCGACTGAGGAATCAGCCGACAATTCGATAATAGACCTAGACTCGTCGCACTTTGACGCGCCAGAACGCAGAGCAACTGCACCCGCGAAAACCGTGCATTTCGCGTGTGAGAATCTAACCTACCATCGTGACAACTACGTACATTTCGTGAGTAAAGACCTATCGCTTACGCCAATTAGTAAACTGCTCATTGACATAGGAGCAATTAAACTAGAAAACTTTAAAAATACGGATTTAAAGGTTGGAACAATTTTTGTTACCAAACGCGGTAGTAGCTACGTGTTTACGATCGTAATCAAGGAAAATATCAACGACGATTTACCATTAGCTAAATTAGAATCAAGCTTGGGTAAACTAAAGCATAAGATGTCTGAATTAAATGTCCAAACTTTCAGAATATCTAGATTCGACGATTTGACTGAAGGTTTGCCACAGGATGCATTATCAAGCATTCTGCGGAGAGTTTCGGTCAAACAAATATTAAAATAACTTTATGCTATGGTAGAGTCCAATTACCGCCCACGGAAATTCGTCCGGATATCATCTCGGAACTACATAGTAGTTTAGTGGGTGGACACAAAGGGGTAACAAAAACTTACCAACGAATTCGTGAGAGGTTTTACTGGCCAAACATGCGAAACCAAATCGAAGAATACGTACAAAATTGCGAAAGTTGCCAAACGCGTAAAATATCGAGGAAACGTACACGCGAACCAATGATAATTACAGATACACCGGTTGAACCGTTCGCGAAAGTATCGTTGGACACGGTGGGTCCGTTTCCCAGAACACCTGACGGGAACAAACATATCTTGACTATTCAAGATAATTTGACGAAATTCTGCATTGCTGTTCCGGTACCTAATATCAAAGCCGAAACAATAGCCCACGCACTGGTCACAAACCTCATCCTGCAGTTTGGTGCTCCCAAGGTCATACTATCTGATCGAGGCACGAGTTTCCTAAATCGAGTCATTTCCGCCGTAGCTAAGATGTTCGGTATACATCACCTTACCACATCGGGTTATAGACCTCAAACAAATGGCTCATTAGAAAGGAGTCATGCCGTTCTGGTGGATTACATCGCGCATTACTTAGGAGACTTTGATGACTGGGACAGATTAGTACCATTTGCAATTTTTGCTTATAACACCTCGGTACACGAGGGAACCAAATTTACACCGTTTGAGCTAGTGTATGGAAAACGCGCACGGGCACCTACCGCGTTTCCCGCGAGCGACGACCTGCCTACCTATGAGGGATATATTCGCGATTTGAGCGGCCGTCTGAACGAAATGCAGGACATCGCTGGTCGAAATTTAATAAAAGCTAAACACCGTTCAAAAGCTTATTACGACGCTACAGCTCGTCCGTTTAAGGGTCGTGTAGGGACGTGGCATATGTCCTGGTCGAGCCGCGCAAGGGCAAGTTCGGCAAGAGATATCATGGGCCATACGAAATAGTTGAAATTACACCTCACAAGAATGTCGTGTTGAAAGATGGGATGGGTAACGTCTTTAGCAAACATATTGATAAACTGAAATTCTGGAAACCAAAGGCGGCTGATCACTGCACAGTTGGCCGTTCGTCCGTTTAAAATCGAATTGATCGATGAAGGGGCAACATAGCTCAATGGAGGGCCGGCTGGCGCAGTGCTTTCGCATTTTGAATTAACACTCTTTTCAGGAGCTGACCGAGCGTAACACCGTATTCAAATCAAAATCTAGCGTGCGAATATTCGATTTTTACACTGTATTTGAATAATCTAGGAATCCAACATCATGGCGTCTACGTCGAAGGCCGTATATCGAAATACGGCGGAGGAAAATCGAGGACGACGGATTTTCGTGAGGCGGATACCGCCTTTCACGCAGACCAAGACCCTAATGAAGCTTTTCCAAGCCTACAACCCGGACCAGGCTGTGGTTGTGAGAAAGCCAGCGGGGACCTTCGCGTTCGTGACCTTCCCGACGGCGGACTTGGCGTCTAGAGCGGTACAATGGGTCGAGAACACCAAGCCAGTGCTACATAGGCGTAGCATCAGAGCAGCCGTGGCGGACGCGTGGAACGAGGCGTCCCTACTGAGACCGCGTGGACGGCCTAACCCGTTCCCAGGATGGGAACCGCGGCGATCACCACCGCTACCGGAGGAGGTCGTGGCGCGAATCGCCAGCTTCCTCAGCTTCGCCGACCGTGGACGAATGGAAGGGGTGTGCAGAGCCTGGAGGAAGGGTGTCCTGGCATCCTACGCATTAGAGCGCGTACTTTCAACGTCCGACCAACGCTGGCCGCAGGGGTGGGGTCACCCGCGCATCAACACCGACAACCTGCGTTGGGCGATTGTGCGACTGGGCCCTTACGTCACCGAACTGCGCCTCGACGATCGAGTGTATCAGCCGATACTCCGTAATTTCTAATTTTCATCACCGAGGACGGCGATAGTTTTAAGGGGGGAGGATTTGTTACGCCCCGGCGGAAATTTTGGAATTTATCCGCCTTGCGTCCCTTATCAAGCCCTTTGGGGTTCCGAGGATTTCTCATGCGAGGTACACGAGGAAAGGTTATTTCTGTTTCCTTCTTTACAATAGTTTACGTGACCCTCCTTGAAACTATCGTCGCCAACCATAGATATATAAGACAGTTTACGATCGGGTAACGCACAAAAACTCGCGTTAGCTCGTAAGAGAGAGAGAGAGCCGTTAGCACAACACCAGCGCTACGCAGTTATCCAGTGCTTCGCATTCCGGGAATTTCCCTTGGTAACTGCGTAGAAACGGGAAACCGTAATAACTTCTTTGTCGAGGAAACTCTTTCCCTCTCATTTGCACAAAGCGTCAGCCGGTCCAATCAGGATCATTATTACCTGACCGAATGATAGTGTGAAAGGAATGGATGGATGAATATGAATTTGAACGATGAAACTGCGGTAAATGAGAACCTTTACAAAGCCTAACGTCGCGAACGTTCGACCGCTGTTCGAAAATCAAGGGTCGTTCGAAGCAATAAACATCATTGTGTTCGAAATTCTAAGAACTACCTAGCGACAACGACGAATTTTGAACAAAGGAATGTTCTGGTAGAAATGTTTAAGTTCATCGCTAACGAAATGCCGGTTCCACCGAAGTAATTATGCGAAAGATTGTAAATGAATGCATAATCGGCATTGCGACTATCTCGAATGCATCGTCCGCTTTTACACTGATAAAATCTTTATTAATCAGGAAAGACAGATAATTCTGATCCTGTTAAGGGAAAGTGAACGGATCACGGTTACAATTGTTAGATTATATTTATACCGATTTCAAGACCATTCATGTTCAGTCAAATTAATAGTATCATCTAACAGTTCAATGTTTGCATGATCAAATCAAATCAATAGCTGTAAATTGGCAATAGTACATTTAAAGGAAATACTGCGTAGTTTCTAGAAAACCGTTGAAACTATCATGGCGACGTATTAGAAAGAAAAAGAAACACCAAAGAAAGGGGATGAAGAATCTTCGTCTAGCTCGCGCGTCTTAGCCAATCACCGGGCACGCGACACTTCCGAGCACGTGCCACGATTCGTCAATCCGTCCCCTCCAAGGACGATGATCGCGCGACGGGCCCTTCGCCCGTCGATCTCGCGCAAATTTCGACACTCTTGATCGATCAATCGTCGAGGTACGTGATCTTGAGCCCGTGTGTCCGAGAGACAGAGTTATTCGGAACTTCGCGATATTTTCTCTGCGGTAAAGTCCTCCGCGTAGCGAGGCAGAGTGCCGTGCGAGTTAAAATAATCAGAATTCTGAATAAGGACTCATAGACGCGCACGTTAAATTTTCCTTCTACCTAAATTTCTATCTTTCTTTCTCGTTTTAAATCGTTTGCTCGCGTAATCAATCGTATTAGCTTCATTCCGCGTAATTAAATATTTATTTGCTCTTTTCCTGTTCGTAATCGCTTGTCTCTCGTCGACGTACTCGTCCGTTTAATTCATTTTCCGACGCGACAAGTGCAGTGATCGATATTTTACCGTTCTTTGGTGTTCCAGATTAACCAGCGAATACTATATAGAAATCTACAAGCAAATTTATTATCTTGTAATAACTAAACAGCATTTCGGTAAGTCGATTCTGTACCATTTTTGAACACGACGACAATTTACTGGCAAAACGGGCGATCTGTCCAGCCCTTCTTGGGTTCCGAGAATTCCTCCGGTCAGATCGTTCCAACGTTTGAGGTATCGATAAAAACGTTCAATTATTATCGTGCTGCGATTTCGTTTTCTATAATTTCTGTCATTTCTTTTATTAAATCAAAGGGACATCCTAGTCCTGCCCTTTCGAGGGTGCCGAGAGTATCTCAGGCTGGGGTGTACCCTTACGGCGAAATTACGCCGAATTTCGAGTTAATTCAAGCGAAAACGAAATAGTAACAATCATTTTTCCCGCGACCGTCAAAAATCGTAAACCTCCAAGTGTGATCTCAGCGCGCGCATATCATTATATTTTTATATTTTTATATATTATATTTTTGTTATTTTTACGAATCATCTTTACCCTTGTTAACAAATACGTATAAAACTGGTATCCTCAATAACAAGTTCCAAAATTAGAACATCTTCAATTTTTGGCTTTCTTTGTTCTGTTAATTTCTTGATTATTATTCATAATTAAACCAGTTTCACTAGTTAAACAGTTTCAAATTTATTTCAAACACACCAAACACATTTCTTTCAGTTATACACGCCTACCATTTCATACAGATTCAAGGAGGGACCCGTACGGGACCTAAAGCGCTGAACGAACCCAAACGAAAGATTAAAAAGTTCACACTCTAAGTTCTAACATCTTAATAATTATCTTTCGTCTTTTAATTTGTCGAGAGCGCTAACCCGCTCGAGACTGGTGGCAGCGATACCAACCATCGCGCTCAGAATAGGGTAAAAAGTATAGAAAATTGCCTTTCAATTTTCTAGTTGAAACAGCAGTCTTTCTTTCCTAGTCTTATTATTATTTATCCTTTTTTTTTTTACGTTGCGCCGTCGCACGCGCAACGTAACAGCAGGATCCAATTTGTAACTTCTCAAACAGCTGCTTCGAAAAGTTTCAAAAATGTCGGCCAATAATAAAACGTCTGTTTTTAAATATAAATCGCTATATTCGCCAAGTGTTTTTATATTAAAACTGCGCCAGACTTTTATCGCGTGGTCATAATCCTCCTGTGAAACTGCACAGTCGCTTAGTTAATTATAAAATTTCTCATATGTCGGCAATGTTGTCTCATTCAGTTTCATATAGTCGGTAACATAATCGTATGGAAAGATGCCTTTTCGTGTAAGCAAATCAAATTTTATTTCATCCAAAAAATTAAATTGCGATTGTAAAATCATCATATCGTCTTTCTCTAAATACGAACTCAATTTATCTAAACTTGAACTTAAAAATTTGAATGAAACTATAAATCGAAGCGAAATTTTGTAACGTTTCACAATCGTTGAAAATGAAATATATTTTTCTTTTGTAATTGGCAATACTGATGTTGAACTTTCGATAATCGTTACTAATTCTTTTATTACAAAATGTGCATCGTATCCCGATAAGTTATGAAACACTATCGGTATAAAACGTTTATTTTTATAATTTAAATTATATCCCTGATGAGCAGGTCCTCGGTAACGACCAGTGAAATGGCAATGATCTCGAACTTTTGTGTCGTTGATGTCGAACGGTTTTTCGAAAATATAACA